>NW_026067949.1:9236384-9324482 GCF_014885135.2 Alexandromys fortis
GGGGGGAGGGAAATGGGAGGCTGGGAGGAGGCGGAAACTTCTTTTTTCTTATTCTCAATAAAAAAAATAAAAATAAAAAAAAAAAAGAATCAAGAAGAGCATCTCCTGCTAGGGGCTTTGTTTCCAGCTACTAGCAACACTTTGTCACAGTTATAGAGCAGTCACAAAAAGGAATATTCTGAGCCAGGAAAAATCTGGAAAGATAGCTCTGCTCTTTCACTAAAGTTGGTTTGTACTCAGGAGATTCACAATGACTTATAATAAAATGGCTCAGCTTATAGATCGGGCTTACTAGACCTAAAAGGACTGATTCTCTGAGAGAATGGAATCATACTGATGCATGCTAATATATGCTAATACATGCCCTCTAAAGTTGTTGCATAGATCTGACAGAGAGAAGGAAATGCGGGAACAGAAACCTCTATTTCTACTTTTCGTGAGCGCTTGGTAGCTAATCTTTGAATCGTTGCTTAAAACAAAGAGTTTGCTTTTAAAGTTCACATTCTCTGAATATGTCCAAATACTGTCCTTATTTGGAAGCTTGCCATCTTACTTTTCCTGAAAGTTGTGTCGAGTGAATCCTACCTACCAATTAAAGTAAGTTCTGTTTCTCTTTCCAGTTGGTATATTCATAACTTCCTAAGTAACACGGGTTATTGTTATACACAAATCAGTTGGCTCACATTGTTCTGACCTTCTTTTAATTCCTTTCAGATAGTCACAATTCCCCAAAACTACTCCTGTTCTTCTAAAAATATAATGTACAAGTATACACAAATAAAAAACTCTTGAATGAAGTCTAAATTATTTTATATAATAGTCAATATCCCCTTCTAAAATTCTCTTTGAATTTTTTTTTGCTAGCTAATAATCAGTTCAAGGTGAAAAATATAGCGAAAGTCTTTACACAGCAAATTCCTTCAAAGTGAACATCTTCACTTTGAAGAAATAACTTTTGAAAGAACTTTGCTTTTCCCTTGTTGAGATTTTCTAGCAATTCCTTTATCGCCCTCTAAAGCTCAGGAATAGAATAACATCCCTAGCTCTACCACCCAGACAGTATTTTATTCTGTGCCAATAGCTAGAAATAATTTAAAGATGGGACCTCATTCTAGACACCATGTCCTTAGTCAATTAGAAGTTAACTGAGGGCAAAGGTTTTCAGGCTCAGTGACAAGTGCTCTTATCTCTGAGTCATCTTGCCAGACTTTTTGTTTTGTGATATCTTGCCATAATTATACAAATGCATTTATATGATGTCCTTAATTTGGATTTTTTTCCCTCTGAAATCACGTTCTGACAATACTTATTTATTCTGGTTGGTATAGCTTATTGAAGACAGAAGGAATCCAGTACCTAGCATTCTTAATCTCGCTATTTAAGAGAGCATAACAACCAAGTGACTCTTATTTTTCTACTGTTGTGATAAGATACTAGGGAAAAAACAACTTATAGAAGAAAATATTTACTGTTGCTGGATACAAGATTAACTAAAAAAAAATCAGTAGCCTATATATATACAAACACCAAACTAAATGGTTTGGTGAATCATTTAAGGAAAAAATCAGAGAAACAATAACCCTTGCAATAGCCCCAAATAATGTAAAATATCTTGCTGTAATTGTTACCAAGCAATCAAAAGACATATATTCAAGAACTTCAAATCTTTGAAGAAAGAAATTGGAGAATATACGAGAAGATGGAGAGGTCTACCATGCTCATGTACTGGTAAGATTAACATAGCAAAAATGCCATGCTACCAAAATCAATCTACAGATTAAATACAATACCCATTAAAATCACAACAAAATTCTTTACAGACAATTAAAGAACAGCATTCAACTTTATATGGAAAAGTGAAACCCAGCATAGCTAAAACAATACTGCACAATAAAAGAGCCTCCAAAGGTATCACCATCCATTACTTCAAGCTGTATTAAGAGATAGTAATAAAAACCACATGATATTGTATAAAACAGAAAGGTGAATCAATGGAATCAAATAGAAGGCCCAGACATAAATCCACACATTTATGGACAGCTATTGTTTTTTTTTTTTTTTTTTTTTTTAAAANAAATTGTCCTGGTCTAACTGGATGCTAGCATGTAGAAGACTAAAAATAGATCCATGTCTATCACCCCATACAAAACTCAAGTCCAAGTGTATAAACGAACTCAACAGAAAAGAAAGAGGAAAGTAGCCTTAAGCACAATGGCACAGGAGACAATTTCTTGAATTGAACACCAATAATCCAGCCACTAAGATCAACAATTAATAAATAGGACCTCTTGAAGCTGAAATCCTTTTGTAAAGCAAAGGACACCATCAACAAGACAATATGGCAGCCTACAGAATGGAAAAAATCATCACCAACACCACATCTGACATAGCATAGCGATGGTTTCCAAAACATACAAAGAACCCAAGAAACTATACATCAAAAATAATAACAAACAAATTATCCAATTTTTAAATTAGGCTATAAACCTAAAGAGAGAATTCTCAACAGAAGCATCTCAAATGACTGAGAAACACTTAAAGTAATTTTCAACATCCATTAGTTAAATATAAATCAAAATCACTCTGAGATTCTATCTTATACCTCTCAGAATGGCTAAGACCAAAAACACAAGTGACAGTTCATGCTGAAGAAGATGTGGGACAAGGGAAATATTCTTTAATTGCTTGGGGAAATATAAATTGTACAACCACTTTGGAAATTAACTTGGCAGTTTATCAAAAGTTGGGAATTGGTCTACCTCAAGACCCAGCGACACCTCTCATAAATGTATACCCAAACGACACTCTACCTTATCACAAGCATGTTCATAGCAGCTTCATTCATAATAGTCAGAAATAGGAAACAACCTAGATATCCCTCAACTGCAGGATGAATTTTTAAAAGTCTGGTACATTTACACAATGGAGTATTATATAGCTGTTAAAAATGACATTGTGACATATCCAGGCAAATGGATGGAGCTAGAAAAAAAGTTATCCTGACTGAGGTAACACAGACCAGGAAAAACAAAGATAGGATGTATTCACTGATAATTGGAGATTAACTGTAAAATAAACAGTAATTGTTTTATAATCCACAGATTCAGAGAGGCTAGATAACAAGAAGAGTTCAAATGAGGACACTCCTATTTCCCTGGGAAGGGAAAATAGAAGAGATTTCATGAGTATACTGAGGGAAGGAGAGGATGTCATCATGAGCAATCATATTGAAGAGGAGATGGAGGGGGAAAGTCCTGAAAGAGAAGGCTTTAAAAAGGGTGGATTTTAGGATCAGGTGGAAACCTCATATAAGGGAATCTCCCAGGAATCTACAAGGATGACCCTAGCTAGGACTCTTATCAATAGTAAATATTTGGCCTGAACTGGCCATCTTCTATGATCAAGCAAGACTTCCAGTGGAGGTATTAGGACACCAATACAGCCACATAACCTTCAACCTAGACTCTGTATTTCCTATGGGATGTGTTGGGGTAAGAGTGACCTATATATTGAGGGAGCAGCTAACCAATGACTGGTCCAGCCTAAGACCTATGCCATAGAAGTAAGCCTACCCTTGACACTTCCTGGAGCACCAGGACTTACAGACTGGCTGACCCAAAGACAAAGGACAGAACCAAACATGACCGGGGAAAAGATGTCAGTGTAATGATGCCTTGGGTGCCTAGCCCAATTGCCATCCTTGAGGTTTCATCCAGCAACAGATGGAAAGAGAGACAGAGACTGTCCTAGTTTTGTTTCTGATGCTGTGAAGAGACACCATTGCCATGACAACTCTTACAAAGAAAATATTTAATTGAGTGGCTTAGAATTCAGTGACTCAGTTCATTATCATCATGGTAGCAAATGGCAGAATACAGGCAGACATAGTGCTGAGGAGGTAGCTGATAGCTAATATCTTGATCCACAAATAGAAAGGAGAGAGAGAGAGAGAGAGAGAGAGAGAGAGAGAGAGAGAGAGAGAGAGAGAGAGAGAGAGAGAGAGAGAGAGAGAGCGCTAACAGGGAATCACTAAAGTCTTTGGAAACCCCAAAGCAGACCCCCATTGACACACTTACTCAACCAAGGAGATAACCCCCAATTTTTCCAAAAACTTTCACAAAATGGCAAAACTTTATTCAAACATATATTTTGACATTCAAAACAAGCCTTTGGGGGAAATTCTCATTCAAACCACCATACATGGTGACTTTACTTCTATCCCAGGGCTATACAGCAGGTATTTTTAACAGTTCCATTTCACAGGTGAGAAGACCTTGGCTTCCAGACATATATACAGCTATGATTAACATTCAAATAGACTCCCTTAGTCCTTGGTATTTATTTCAAATGTGAGATGTCAATGGGATCCCTTTGATGGCAGGAAATGTCTCACACTTAATTTTATGTCTCTTATGATAGTTAATGAAACATCTAGAAAGCCATTTAATAGACTCCTTACCAAAAAGTCAGATTAAAATGAGTTTTCATCTTCTTGGTGAAGATGAAAATGTCAAATATGGCAGATGTTTCTTGAAGCAAAATATTATGAAGCATGTTCTGCATAGTAGTGCTCTTTTTATCAGTGACTGTTCAGTCTAGGACCACAAAGTAGAAGGAAGGTAATCAAATACTGGGTAATATTTACAATGAACAAACATAGCTTTATTTTCTCCATTCTTGAGCACTGTAAATCCTGGAGAATGGTGAACAGGATTCAGAATTCTGACCCATGAGAGAAGGGATACACTTCATTAGAAAATTACATGTTGGGCAGTTTCATAAGTGAGAAATTTGTTTTATTGTATTCACTTCAGGATGGGAGCTTATGTATTATGTCAATGTTTACTACCCTTACAAGGGTGTTTTATTATTCTCTGAGATGATATTTTTCTCCCAGGTGACTTAATTCTTTTTGAGAGAGGGTCTCACAAACCAGGAATACCCTTGAATTAGATGTGCTTCTGAGGAGGGCTTTGAATATGTAAACTTCCTGGTTCCACTTTCCACATACTAGGATTACAAACAGATTCCATCATGTTGGATGAGCATGTGTGCAAGGATGCTTTTGACGCATTCAGAGGACAACTTGTGGGAATGAGTTCTCTCTTTCCACCCTGTGGTTGGAACATAAGTGGTTGGCATTCCTTTTCCTGACCAAGCATCTTTCTGGCCTTAAGATAAAGTTTGACTACAATAAAGGTAATTTACAGCAAACCTATAGCCAACATCAAGTTAAATGGAGAGAAACTCAAAGCAATTAGACTCAAATTAGGAACAAAACGAGGTTGTTCACATTTTCCATTTCTATTCAATGTAGTACTTGATGTGTTAGCTATAACAATAAGCCAATTGAAAGAGATTAAAAAGATATAAATTGGAAAGGAAGGTGATAAAGTATCATGATTTGCAGATGATATAATATTATACATAAGTGATCCTAAAAATTCCACCAGGGAACTTCTACAGCTCATAAACACTGATAAAGTGGATAGATACAAGATTACATTTAAAAAATAAGTCGTTCTCATATATATACAAAGGATAAACAGACTGAGAAAAAATTCAAAGAAACATCTTTCATAATGGCCTCAAATAATATAAAATATCTCTATTCAAGCAAGTGATAAAAGCTTCAAGTATTTGAGGAAAGAAATTGAAGAAAATACCAGAATGCAACCCAGACCCAACACTGGGAGCCTTGCCTGGCTACAAGAGACGACCAGCTTAGACTTTATACCTTCCATTACTTCATTAGGATCATTTTTATAGGTTTCTGGAAGTTTCCACTGCACTAGGTTTACACACCTTCCTTCAAATGATCCCAATTCCCACTGTCTCCCTCTGCCCCATCCACAACTGAATTCTCCGACTCACAGTCCCACTTACCCACAGTCTACCCATAAACATCTATTATGCGGCCCCTTGCCAGGGATATTGATGAATTTCCCTATGTTCCTCCTATTTCCTTACCTGTCTAGTTCTGTGAATTGTAGTTTCCAGTGGTGGGTGTGGGGTGCATTCAATGATAAATTGGCAAAGGAGGTCCCATGGGAATCTCCAACATTCCAGATATTAAGACAAAGAACTTTCTCTCTGAACATGGATAATGAATCCCATTGCTGAAGACAACATCCACCCAACTCATTGAACATGGAGAAGTCAAGCTAGTACCTATATGAAACAATTACCCTTATATGCTGGTCTCTTAGATGTGGGAAGGTAGCAAAAGAGAAATATGGACAGCAACCCATACACAAAAATCTTTGACCTAAAATCTGTCCTTCATGAGAAATATGCTACTAGGGTAATGATGGCACAAAACGTATAGGAGTAGTCAACCAAGATATGATTTGACTTAACCCCCACTCCACAAGAATGAACCCATATTCATCACTGCTTGGATAACCAAGGGCCATAGCCTAGATAGCCCAGATACCAAAGGGGAAAACCAAATGCAACTTGACCAAACACTAACAAACAAACAAACAAAACAATAAAATGCTTTCTAATGATATTCTGCTGTACTCATAAATCAGCTCCTTATCCAGTCATTAACAGAGAGTCTGTCTCCCTCTGGCAGCAGAAGGGAACAGATACAGAGACCCCCAGACAAACATTGTATGCAGAGAGTCTAAATTGGAGATTCCCATCAAATCCCTTCCTTCCAGGACTCAGCGAATCCCATGAAAAAGGATGCAGAAAGATTGTGTGAGCCAGAGGGGATGGAGGACACCAGAAATCTGAATTAGCTAAGCAACATTAGCTCACAGAGATCGAAACAGAAAGCACAGGGCCTACATGAGTCTACATATATATTCTCTGCATGTATATTATAGCTATCAGCTTAGTATTTTTATGAGCCTCCTGACTATAAGAACTGGTGGGTATTTTCCTCTTTTCCCTGTTTTGGGGACTCTTTTCCTCCTAAGAGAAAGAAAGTGACTAGATGTGGAGGTTAGGAAAGGTAAGAATGAACTGGGAGGACTGGAGAGAGGGGAACTATAATCAGGATACACTGTATGAGAAAAGAATCTAGTCTCACTATTTTGAATTTTAAAATGAAGATGCCTTAGATGGTAGCCAAATTTACCAACTGGGCCTATTATAAAACATGTGACTTTGTCAAGCATTTATTACTACCATACAATCAAGGTTTTTTGACAAATGTATCAAACACATACTTCTATCATAGATTTTGGAGAAATATTTTATATTGTCTAACTTTAAACAAACTTGGGTGATATGTTTGCTCTGTGGGTGCTTCGTAGGTTCCTATGGATGCCTGTCAACGAGAACAGTATAGACTTTGTCTTTGATTCCATTTCTGGAAAGATTATAACTTTCTGGGAACATGTAAATGTATTTTATGAAAGCAATTGAGAAGATATGAAAAAATCTGATTTTCAAGTTATGTTTTGCATAGTCAGCCTTACAAAACAAAAACTGTAGATTTACATTTGTAAATTCACTTATAAATTGAAAATATACCATTTGTTAGACTATATAACATTAGTGGGCAGAAGATAAAGGCTATATAAGCATCTGCTACTTCACAATGAAGCAAAGCTCGTATGTGAAAGAGTCATACAGAAGCTCTGTAGAAAATAATATTTGAACAGGTCTGTGATATAATGGAAGTTAATAGAGAATTGACATCAGTGTGAATAATTTTGAATTTATGAAACAAGTGGCAGAATCCCTGGGTGAAAATGATTCATTTATTTTCTTTAATAAATTATGTCATTTGAACATATTTAATTTAATTTATATTTAAGTGGAGATATTAGAGAGCAAACATGATTGAGAACTTGGTCAGTCAATTACTCTTACTTTTTCACAATTATTATTGCTGCTCTTCAAACTTCTACACCATACCTAAAAATCTGCTCTTCCACAGACCTACTAACCCAGAGTTTTCAAATGAGAGTGTATTGTTTCCATACTGATTTTGTCACTATCACAGCAACACACAAAATGATGAGTTCACAAGACTACATCAATGTGAGTAGTGCCATAGGTTGACCTTCTTTGCAAAACCAAAGAGAGGTTTGACATTGTCGAACAAAAGCTCCACTTCTCTCTCACACGGTAGCTTTTAAAATACATTTCCTTGTGAATTGATATGTACAATAGCCCTGTTGTGTCTGAAAAATCTACCATCGCTGGCTCTTCGAATTTTTCAACTTCCTCTTCCACATGGATAGCTGAGTGGAGTCATATAATATAGACATCCCATTTAGAGCTAAGCTCTCCAAAATCTCTCATTATCTGCGAACTGTCTAGTTTTAGGTGTTTGTGTTAATCATCATGTACTTCAAGAAGAAACTTATCTGCTAAAGTCTGACACTGTCCTGATCTATTGGTGTAGCCACATGACATCAGGAGCTATTTTACACTCCCAGTATATGGGGTAACAAAAGCTTTGTCCAGCCACACACTCTTCATGATTCTCAAATTTTCTCTTTCATTTTCTCTCTCCTTGCATTTTATCAAAGTTTTAACACAACAATGAAGGTAAGACTAAAGGGACAACAGTGCTCTGGTCACTACTCACAAGCCCCGCACACATGAAAAAATTCACACCTACCTGTGAAGCTGACCATGGTTTCCAACATTGCACTCACATCTACTAACTAAAGCAAAATATGGGTTAAAATAGTGCATTTTTAAAATTAAACCACCATTTAATTAATCCCCCCATGATTAAAACAGCGAAAGGGCACAGAGGAAATATTTAACATTCCTCATCCTAGGCTTGTCTTACAAAGGTGCTTTTGGCTTCACAGAAAACTCAGTTCCCTGTCCCAGGCTTTTTAAAACTATACTGAGGGACTTTCCTTGAAATGCAAATTCAAGTAGATTGCAGCTTCACGGATGAAAGCTTTCTGAGTCTCTAATGTCTAGCTAAAGAACTATTCATCTCCATTTCAATGGTTAATTTTTGATTTTGACATATGAAAATCATGTTCGTATTTTACCCATTCTAGGAGATTAAATATCTAGGTGGTGGATCCATATTACTTAATTTTTACCTTCTGCAAACCTCACTTTTAAATGCATAAACCATTTTGTCAAGAAGAACACCTTTTTTTCAATGCTATGTTATTAAATCTGTATTCCTGCCATGCCTTCTTGTAGACTAGAAAAAAGGAAAGGAAAAAAGTTAAAGCTAAAAATGCTTTGCTGTCACACGAAGCCCTAAGATCGTTCCTTTTGAATTAATGGAAGTTGATTAAAGTCTGATGGTTTACAAGAATTTATAAAGAGATATTTCTATCCTAGAAGCAAATATGCTTTCTTTTTGTAAAAAAAAAATACTCATTTTTTGTGGTCTTGTTTGTTTGATTTGTTTTGCTTTATTTTCAGGATTTGGTCAGGGTCTCACATAGCCCATGCTAATCACAGGCTGACTCCCTGATTCTTCTGCTTTCACGTTCAAAGTAATAAAGTTACAGGTGTCTCTCAAAATGCCTGGCCAAGTAGGATCTTTTTCTGTTTCTTCCTCCCTTTCTCTACATCTCTACCTTGTCACCTCTCTGTCTCTATGACTATCTGTCTCTTTCATGCACAACGCTGACTCAAAGACTCCCTCCACACTACAAGAGGCCCTATGAGAAAAGGGCTAGATCTATCTTTAAGCCCTCATCAGGATGTCAGGTCCTTAATCTTCTGGGATCCGGACCTGTGAGAAAATGAATTCTTGTCGTTTGATCCATTCAACCTGTGGTTCTTCACTGTGGCACCCTACTTTTGTAACAGTTTCAGTCATAAAAATTCAGAATAGTTTTTCTACATCTGTGTTCTACCATGTCCTACCAACTTCTGATATTGATATTAATGGATTTTTACTGTAGTCCCATCTTTTTTTTTAACTAAAATAACTATAAAATCTATCAGTCTCATTGAGACCACACCCCTAGTTTGTATATACTGCCTCCTACCAGTTTCAGAGCATACTTCTTCTTGTCCTCTTTCACTCCTCCTTGCTTTACTTCTCAGAAAACTTAGACAGGAATCTGAACAGGCTCCTGAATACCGACTGACAACAGTCCCTGAACTCAAGTGTCCCAGCAAGGTACTTGCTACTAGCAGTTTTCTGCTTCAGGAAGTTTCTTAAATAAATTTTAAAGCTCAGTGTTAGAGTTCTGTTCCCTGGTTAGGTCATAATTAATTAGAGTCCTGCAATTTATTTCGGCCATATTCCCTAAGGTAATTACTCTCCAGTTTTTCTATTCAGGTTTTCTTTCTTTTCACAAATAACCATCTTTGCTAAAGTGTACATGGCTCCCCAGGGCAACACTGCATAGCCAAGCCACACTCAAGGACTGTGTCTGATGCTTCAAGCTTAGTGTCAGAGGCAAATTTAATGAGCTCATTATCAAGACTAGTCTGTGTCTTGATGGAAGTATTAAATCCAAGGACCATGGCAGACTTTCTTTAGACATCACAGACTTTTTTGAATTGTGAACTTAAAATCAACAACTGGGGATAAAATATCCCAATAGTATAGCTGCTAACTAACCTGAGGTCTATGTGGCCACCACTGCATAGTGTGCTGATATGTGTCTAGGTGGTTTCCAATGCATAGTGTGCTAGTAAGTGTTTCCCAGGGTTAGAAGCACCAAACTTACCCTGAAAAATAAATACCCTCATGACTTTCCTTTATATTCCATTAACAATGGGGAAAAACGGCATCCATGCTATTTGTAAAATATTATATTGGTTCTCACTCATTTCTGTTAAAAAGAAATAGTATGGAATATATCTAACAATTAGTGTCCCATGAGGATGCCGTGCAAAGAAATTGTGTAATACTCTACATGAACAAGACCCACTGGAGACTCATTCGCAGAGCTAAAATTTGTCAGAACCACCCCACAGCTGTCAAAATAAGAACATTTTAGCCTGAGGAATGTAAGATGGGATACATTTCCCTGTGTGATTCACTGTAGCCCTCACTCACCTTTGGTCCCCTTGCTTTCCCACTTAGAAATGTTGTAATAAAAAAACCCATTAGCCAAATGTATTTTGTCTTCTAATGTGTCGTCAGTGTCTAGCCTGTTAGTACCAGCCTGTCAACATACCCACAGCCATTTGGCAAGTACTGTGCTCTTAGCTATAAAAACCTTATTCTTCTTTGTGTAAGTGGAATCAAAGTTTCTGTTTTTCTTTTCTCACTGTTTAACCTTAACTTCAATTTGATGTGCTTTGGTGTTTTTCCTTCTTAGCCTGGTTAAATTTCTAATTCTGAAGCATTTTAAAATTACAGTGAAAGAGTTAGGGCCTTATATTTATTTCCTTGCTCCCTCTCTTTTTTTCCCTTACTGGATCCTTCCTTCTGTCCATCATTCCTTCATCCTCCCTCCCTCTATAATATTTATTGCTTGCCATTTGTCTCAATGAATATTAAATGTACACTTTTCACTGAGAATCCGAGCCTTCTGAAATTTCAAGGTATTGTATTCCATTGATCAAGTCTGAATATGCCGTACATAGAAAAGGAGATTCATATGTTAAAATTGTTAGCAGCCTGAATTTTAAAATTGTTAAAGGAAGATCCCACTGTATACAAGTGTATATACATGTGTATACACATACATGACAGTTATTTAAGTCATTTTTAATGAGTAGCAACAATCTCCAAGGCATGTCACCCTAGGTCTCTGAGGACCACTTACGTTTCTTTGGTATAAAATAAATAGTGACATAGGTCAGTCCACCATCTTGGCACGACACTGCCTGAAATAATAAATTTCATTACCAATTTGTACTTCACATTATTCAGTTTTATTGACAAGATGCCACAAAGTAGTCAATGATAAGCTAAAATGATGGTACTTACTGGTGTCAAAAAGGTAATGAAAGATACTACAATGGTACGAAGTTAGAAACAATTTACTGAGCACTGGCCATGTTCATAACTAAGGCAAGCATGCAACATGTCTCTTGCTCTCAAGAAGCACAGGCCATGAACCTCATCTGTGTATTTGTGTATGGCTGGCAGTGGGGTTGGCGGTCATGACAACCTTTGTTTGAAGTTGTACTCTCTACTGTATATATACCACATTGTGAGAGTTTGTAATTTTAGCCATGTATTGGTCTCTAGCTACTTGGCCTCTTTATCCTCCTCTTTCTACTTGCTGGCATGCACTAACATGTGTATATATAAGGGTTTGCACACCTAAGTGTCCACATGTGGAAGTCAGAACTTTCAGTGTCCTGTGTCTTCCTTGAGGGTTTTCCACACTATTCTTTGAGACACTGTCACTCAGCGGACTTGGAGTTTACCATTGAGGGTAGACTGTCTGGGAAGAAAATGCCTAGGATCTGCATGTCCCCTCCTCCTCCCATCAGTGCTGGCATTACAGACTCCTATCAACACAGCTGGTTTTCAAATGTATGCTGGAGTTTCAGTGTAGGTCCTCATGCTTTACAGAAAGCACATTACTCAGTGAGCGATCTCCTCAGCTCTTCGCCAAGTCTTTAGAGCTGGTGTCTATAACATATTAAAATCCCTAAAGAAACAAATACCTTATCCTCCTACTGAATTGGAGCTTTGCAGTCAAGACATTTAAACTGTATTCTTAGGTCAACCTGGAATCTACAAGAAAGCCAAAACAACCTTTCCTTTTCCAATCTCCCATTGCTCCTTCCATGAAAGATTCTTACTAAAATGTAGACAATTCACATTTTATATTATGTATGTATCTGCCTCATTCTGAATTTGGATAAATTCTCCCTGACATGGCTCTAATAAACACTATCTCATATGCATATGATGAAATAATAACAAAGTCTGATTGCTTTTAGTATATCAGATGACAATCTATGTTGTATTGCTCTTCTTTGGTCTCCTTTGGTGGCAATATAAAACATTTATTGGAAGACATTAAAGAAGAGAGTGCCTTTATTAGATGTGCCACCAGACATTTATCAGCAGGGAGGCAGTTCTCAGTTACTGCACCACAACTCCATCATCAGCTCATGCCGTTAAACATTATAGTTAAATTCTGCAACATTAACTTTTGTGGCAGAGCAAATAAATGTTAGCAAGTAATACAATGGTTCCACTGTGTGTGTGCTTTTCTTTTAATTATCAAATGCTCCTGCTTGCTTCATTTATAACCATTCAATTACTTCTCACTGACTAGTATACAAAATTCTTGTCATACCCAAAGTTGTATTATAGACCTGATCTCTGTCTCTAAATTCATCGCCCTGAGCTTCTTTATCTCCTATATAATTACATGTGTATTCTCTAACTTTGAAACTCAAATTTTGATGCACTGATTTTTTTTATTTCAATCTTATTCTTCAAAGTCACCTCTGAGCCTCCTGCATTTATATACTTTGCCATCTTGGCCCAAATCACCCTTCTTAGTTTTGTAAAACTTCAAGATCTAACATATCACTCAAGTTTCAGCTGAAATTCATCTTTAGTAAAGCTTTCTTCCACCTATCAAAAGCAAAGGCTCTCTGCTAGCATCATTAATGCCTTAAATGTTTATCTCATACCCAGGGTGATTAACAAAATATCCGGTGCTACCGGTCACATTTCTTATCTAGCTCTTGGTTCTTTGAGTTTTTCTTATCCCTGGAATCTACTGTCTAGGACATGAGGATGGCAGTCAAAAAACAGCCATTTATCCAAACCTGAGAAGGCAAAAATAGAGGAAATTGGGCTACAGTTCTGTCTCGAGCTACAACAGAATTTCTATGGAAAATCTGACCCGGTAATGAGTTCACTGCTTTCTTGTAGAATTAGACAAGACCCACTGTTTGGGCTTTCACTCTAATAATTTTTTCTATGGCAAATGGAAAAGAAACTCATGAGAAAAATATCCAGAGATTGATTCAGTTTTGATTTTCTTCATAGTTTCACGAACTATCGCTAGATAGCTTCCTGAAAACCAAGCATGAAAAAAATGTACTGTATCTATTTGCCTTTTTCTCCCTCTCTGATGCTCTTTGATCATTGCAAACAATCTTTTTGCACTGATTATTCAGATTTTTTTTTTGCAGTACTGTGCAGAAGCCTTAGGCAGTGCCCTCTTAGAAGACCCTGGGCTTAGATTGGGACATAGCTTTAAAAATTCCTCAACTGCAAAGCAACTTCCAAGATAAAAGCTGAATTTATTGGTAAGAGGGAAAGTCTCTGAACATAAAGATAAGAAATAAGTGGTGAATTTTAGGTGGTTTTAGAGTTTTGTCTCACAAAATCAAAGAATACAGAAGGATTTGTCTGCAGAACTATCTGTAAAAGTACTGGAGCTATGGATTTTATTTATATTCATGATACCCATGGCTTATGTAATTCTATCATTACCTAATCTATTGATTTATAGAAAAAGTGTTGGGAACAAATAGGAGTCTTTTTTTAGTCATTAAGTTTCTGATTTCCTTGAGAATATATTCCTCAACTATGTTGGCTAAAGCTAAGTTCTAAATATTCTCTCCATTTTTTCCCTTCTTGATGCCATTTATGTGTAATGACAGATTTCTTCATCTTAGATTTGTTTTAATTTTAGAAGTTTTTTTATTTTTATAAAAAGGAAAATACAAAGAGTATTCACATTTGCCATACCCAGATTCCCGTATTATTGATCTTACTTTGTATGGTGCATTGCTTTATGTGTATCTATTTAAAATTCAAGTTCAATCTCTATTCAGTGGCATTTGCCTTTCTCTTCATTCTTTCCTATTACAGGAACAGGCCCAGGACACTGCATGACATTCAGTTGTCATGTCTCTTTGTGTTTCTCTTGATTTTAACATGTCTTATTTCTGTTCTTTAATTGTCCTTATTTATGATATAGATGCTGTGTATTTGGGAGTCTTCTATATTCTGCACAATGTCCCTTACACGGAACTTGTCTTGCATTGATTTCCCCATGATTAGAGAAGGGACATATGTCTCAAGAGTAAGAATGCAGAAGCATGGCTTCTGGTATCTCAGCTGAGGTACTGTGAGTGATTCCTGCTTTCAGCCATTTTCCTTTCCCCCAGTTGAAAGATCATTAAGTACAGTCAACAACCTAAGGAATGATAATTTATGCTTCATCTCCGTGTCTGTGAGAGCAGAAAATCAACACAGAAAAAAATCTAAAGAAGTATTTGCACATAAATTGCCTTTTATCCATTGAATAGTTTCCGTTTCTATTCATGGATATTTATCTTATATTTTTCATTGTCATACAATCCCAACACCTTTGTTTCATTGCTCCCTTGTGTCAGCTTTGGTCACTAGGATCACATTCATTTGATCATGCATTCCTTTCACATCCCTGTGGATTCTTTGGTTTATCATGTGTGCCTTTGTCTGTCTAGTTACTATTTCATGGCTCTACAAAGTGATACAGGCTTAGATTATATATGTTGTGACTTATCCTCAAATTATCTCTCTGGGGAGCCTTGTTCCCTTTTATTGAAGGATGGCATTAGAAAGCAAATCCGGGGTCTATATCTGTTTATTTCCACTGGGTAGAGCTAGGAAAATTTGTACAGAACATTGAACCAATCACTTAAGTGAAGCTAAATATGTGAGGTAGTTACAATAGTCAAAGAACACTAATATATTAGAAACATAGGGAGTGGAATATATCAATTAATATAAAATTTATACAAAGAATATAAATGTGTATAATTATAATATATTATATTTTATTGTAATAATATGAACATAAATGTAGAGGAAAGTGAATGTCTTAATGATGAGTTAAACAATCACAGAACTGAACTCCCAAAATTAAGAACAAAAACAAAAGGAGAACAAACACAGCACACACTAACAATCAGGGCTCTCAAAAATCTACAAATCTAGATGCCCATGACAAAAACAGATTTAACAACAGGTATTTATACAGAGGTTCTTTCCAATCCTTCCTCTAGAAGTTCTTAGTCACTATGAAAAAAAATGCTTAATTCTAAATAAACAGAAGCCTATAAGCAAAGACATGAAGATCATTGGCAAGTTTTCAATGAAGAATGGCTCTCAGGACCCAGTAATGAAAGTAGCTCTCAAAGTAGCCTTCAGATATAGCACTCCTTATGGTAGGCTTCTTATCTTATCTCACAGGATGTTCACAGCATAGATTCCATCAAATACTATTAACCATTTGCTTTATGCAGTTGTGAGCAAAAGTGAGGTCTGAGGGCATAAGGCTTTGCCTTAATTGTTTTGATCATCAACACCAAGTTTTGATTTCAGTGGTATGGAACATTTCATTACATATATTAAATAAATAGTAAAGAAAAAAGAACAAAGTAGGAATTGTAGGCATGCAGCATATCAATAAAGTATTGAAAACTCAATTATACAAATAAAATCCCCTTCAGCAAGAAATTAATGCCTTCCCAGTTGATTAAAAAGTGGGGTCATTGGTATATTGATTTTACCAATGATTTTAAAAAGTTCATTGCTTTAGCCATAAGAAAATTAGTGATCTATCTACAACAACTAAACACTATGATGAAAATAAATTACATTAAACATTTCATTAATTCTACTTTTCCACAGTCCCTCTAATGACTATCTCACTGGTGTCTTGCAGAATAATTTTTCATCATTGAAGTTAAAGAATTATCTTATTAACTTCTCAGTTAGACTCTAATTTCTCTTTGATGTATCTAGAATATATTCAGTTGGGACTGGGATGATGGTGTAGTGGGCAAACTGCTTCCCACAAATTTCAAGAAACTGAGTTCAGATTCCCAGAACCCATTGAAAAGCTGGAAACAATAGCATAGGTAACTAACTACAATCCAAGACTGTTCCTGTGAAAACAAGGGAGGACGAGAAAGGAAAATCATCTCATCTGGTGGTATTCAGCAGTGAACAAGAGAGAACCTGCCAAAGGAGAAGTGAGACCCAGAATGCAAATTGTTCTAGATTGATTCTACTGCGGTGCTAAAATGATCTTGACAAAAAGCAACTTGGAGGAAGAAAGTGTTTACTTCTCCTTATAGCTCCTGGTCACAATCCTTCACTGAGGATAGTATGGCCACAGGCCAATCAGACCTAGCATGTTCTTCAGTTCAGGGTCCCCTTTTCCAGGTGATTTCGGGTTCTCTCAATTGGATAATAAAAAATTATCTGCACATTTCCACACATAACTGCACACATGAACCCACACACAGAAATATATTAAAATGAATTATTATTTTCTCCTGACAGTTTCACATAGTTGGTCTTGATGATGAAAAAGATGACAGGGCATATATTCTGATTTGTCTTCTAACCAAAAAGTATCTGTACTTGGTTTTCTAAACAATTAGAATGCATGTCATGTTTAAATCACTGGGTGTCTATAACTGTTCATATAATGAGGTGAATATTGGATGAAATAAAAATTTTGACACATCCTTTCAGGCAAGATGAAATAAAAATAACATCCCAAAGTTCTTTATTGGAGAAAAGTAGTCTAGATACAATCAATTAGGCTGTCAGTTTTGCAAGTTGAATGCAATGTGTTTTATATCAGTTCATTTATTTTTTACACAATGTAATGGAAAATTAATGAGGAGATGGAGTACGTAAAATCTATATCCCTTTCTTCCTTGAATTTCATTTTTACTTTTTTGTTGCCTCCTTCACTCCTCCTACCCTCTCTCACCCTGCTCTGTCTTCATCTCTCTTTTCTCTTTTTATTGAAGGATCCTCTTTATTTTATGTAGTCAGATAATATACTTAAAAGAAAACTTTTCAAGTATATCCATTATCATAAACTTACAGGTTAATAGCTCTAAAAAGTACATCATTTAGCAAGAGGCCTTTTTCTAAGTCATCTCTTAATAATTCACATTAAATGATTTACAATCCACATTTGACAGAATATAAATTTGAATAATGTTGAGGTTCCTTCTCACTCTTTAATTGGAAGTTTGTAAGCAGCATTTACTTATAGAGAATAGAAATTTTTGTTGCCTACCTTCTCCAACTGCATTCTATCCCTTCCAAGCATATACAGATACGTTTTCCTCTTAATAAAAGAAATAAAAATATTTCTAAGGCAATAAAACGCAAGGGAGGAAACAATGTGGTGCGGGATAATTGTCTGTATTCTGTCAATTATGTTTTAAATAAATGCTGATTGGCCAGGCAGGAAGTATAGGTGGGAAAACCAGACAGGAAGTAGAAATGATGCAATGAAAATGGAAATTCTGGGAAGGAGGAAGTTGATTCTTCCTACTCCTGCCCAGTCCACCGAAGCAGCAGGATGTGATCTGCCCCACAGAAAAACATACTGAGCCACATGGCTACATAGTTAAGAACAATGGGTTAATATAAGCTACAAGAGCTATTAAGTAGCCTGACCTAATGGGCCAATCAGCTTTATAACTTATAAAGATCTCTGTGTGATTTTCTTTGGGGTTTGCTGGCTGTGGGGAACTGGGCAGGATATAAACCCCAACAAGCCAGCCCCTCATGTTACAGAAACCCAACAAGCAGGCCCTCATGTTACAACAATGCACACAGATTCTAACACAGGATTGGTACCATTAGATTCAAGAATCAGCTAATACTACTTTTAACTATCTCAGTTAAGAAAGAGAATTGCTGATAGAGGGGAATAACAAACTACAGGTATAGAGAGAATAGAGAGATAGAATACTGGGAAAGAAAGGCATAATCAGGAAGAGACATTGGAGACATGGGGAAAAACAGGGATAAATAGTTGGTAATCCAAAATAATAAGTATAAAAAGCTATGTGGAACCCTATGATCTCACAACCCAACTTAAAATATGTGTAATTGGAGACAAAAGAACACAAGTGAAATGAGTGTAAAAGAAGAAATATGCAGGGTTTACTAGGGATGTATAAAAAAAGCCTTATGGAAGTAAGGGAGGAGAGAAAAAATGTATAGTTTAATAAAATCAATTTTACAAAGCCTATGGAACTATATATAGTTCACTAGTTAGGAACTATATTTGAAGTTACATCTAGAAAGGAAAAAAAGGCAATCTTTTCAGGAGTGGATGTCAGTTCAAGAAGATATTAACTATTAAACAAAAAGTATTGAATAAGGCGTGGGATAGTTCCTTAAGGGTTACTAATCTAGAAGACCCCACAGATTGTCAGGTCAACACAGGTAATTGCTTCATCTCCCAGCACAGTTAAGTGTTGTAGACACCAAACACTTAGGTTCAAGAAAGAGAAAACTCAGTTTCAAACAGACCAAGAGATTCTCTCGTGATGAGTAGCGCTCATATTACCAGAATGTGTTATGCAAGCTGCTTGATAAATAAAAACACCAATGGTCTTGTTCAGCACTGGACCCTGGAAGTTGCTATACATAATTTCCAGACATGATGCTCCTGCTCAGGCAATAATGGCAAAACCATTATGGGGTAACTAACTTATTTCTATCTATATTAGAGACTTCCTCTGTAAAATGGAACTTCCTCTCTGATATTATAATTCTGGACAAAAGTTCGTAGCTATGGAAATACACTTATAACCACTAAGGAAACAGAAGCAGTCATTAAAATTTCCCAACCCAATAAAGCCTGGGGCCAGATGGCCGTAGAGCAGAATTCCACCAGATTAAAAAAAAAAAAAAAAAAAAAACAACTAATACCAATAATTCTCAAATTATTCCATCTAATAGAAACAGAAGGAACAATGCCAAATTCATTTTATGAGGCCACAGTTACCCTGAAAGCCCATCCATACAAAGATTCAACAAAGTAAGAGAATACAGGACAATTTCCATCACGACTACTGATGCAAAAATACTCAATAAAATACTCACAAGCTTAATACAAACACACCAAAAAGGTCATTCATTATGATCAAGTAGGATGAGTAAAAATCCAACTTTGATATGATTCCTCTGTCTCACGATCTTGGAAGTGGTCATTCAAGCTCTAAGAATGGGTAAACCCAAATTCGTATGTCTTTGAACATAGTTGTTTGATAGATAAGGTTTGATTTATAGCAGACATTCAATCACTATAATTTTCATCTTGTGTGGCTATATGTTCACATTAAATAAAAATGACTAAAGTACAAAGGCAAGTAAATAGAATACATTCATTACTGTAAGTCTTCAATGAACTTATTCCTTAGGAGTTTTCTTGAGCAAATATACAAACTTTTTGGTATACATTATTGTTTTGTTTTTCTTTGTTCATTTTGGGTTTGTTTGTTTATTTCTGAGACAAAGTTTCTTTGTAGCTTTGGAGCCTGTCCTGGAACTAGCTCTTGTAGACCAGTCTGGCCTCAAACTCACAGAGATCTGCCTGCTTCTGCCTCCTGAGTGCTGGGATTAAAGGCCTGTGCCAATACCACCTGGCTTATTTTATTGCTTTTATTTCAAAATTTTGTTCTAAATAAAGTGAATATATGTATAGTAACTTCATTTCATGGTTTTAATGTTTTGAGGTATACTCTAAATAAATTTAGTTTCCTTTATCTTGTAGCCTTGATAAATTTTTAATTTCATTCTCAACTCTAAATAAGTTTATGAACTTTCCCAACTCTAGAAGTAATTATGTTTTTTTTAAAAAAGTCTCATTTTAATGCTCATTTTAATTTCAAATAGGAAGAAGTTACAAACAGGATGGTAAGCACACAAGGAGCTGCATGCATTAGAGCAAAGAAATCCCTGTTATTTCCTTTCTTTGGCCTCTTCCTCTTGCACTGACACTTTAGATCTCTGTAAAGCCAGGGTGGGAAATGAGTAGATGAGAGAATAGAATGCTTTGATTCTGTATAATTTATGTCCCTTAGCTTTGGGCTTCCCTTTATCAGGCCTTCTGTTATGATAGACATGTATATTCCCAATGTGCGATATGCTAGTTTCTATGACAGGGTATCATTTACTAAAAGGCCACTCAGCCTGGTTCTTTCACTATTTGATCACTAAGCCTACTATACATCTTCTAAGCATTAGGTCTCTAGTCCTGGAAGGTACCATTCAAAGTCACACGATATTGGTTGTGACTATCTTCCAAAGCATCATGAATCTTTGTTGTACCAAGTGAAGGCAGTTGAGCATCTGTATTCTCTGTCTATGCTCTCTATATCAAGCACTTTTAGACAGTCACCCACATCCAGATTCTCCAGAGAACAAGGGACCAGATTATGTTCATGTGCATGTACACCACAAACTTCTGGAGTCAATTTTTAATGGTTGCTACGAACAGTGTTCTTAAATTCCATTTTATTGTACTTCAAGCTTCTGCTTCCTATCAGTTTCAGGCTAAGCAACAGAATCCACTATGCAGCCTAGCAAATATCCAAGGGTCATTTCAAAATATTTTTAGAAACTACTATGTGCTTGAATGTGTTATCGTCTTTGCAAATCCAGAGGTTAGGAAAAAAACAAGAGTCTGGATACACAGACCTAAGACTCACTATAATAATGAGAAGTTCCCACCCACTAGTCATTTTTGCCTGTTGTTTAATAGAGTAAATGAGAGTTTAAGCCACCACTTAGACGACCATTTATCAAATTCCAGAAAGTTTCTTGGCTGCTCCAATATTGTGCTCTACAGCTAGAGCCCAAACAGACAACAGAAAAGATTTAATTTTCTTTACTATCACATTCAGAAGAGACTATTAATTATGGACTCTGTGTAAAGATTTTAATAATCATTATATCCTTCAACCCTCTAATAAATAATGGGCTGTTGGGAGATTCAGGTTTCATAGTGAATAGTGCAAGTTGTTCAAACTCATCTTTTTATTTTCTGACTTAGACTGGGTCCCTACACAACCCAGAGAGCAAAACATCCTTTATACTCTGAGCGTAGCTTCTTCCCTATCATCCTCATTACAGCTAAAGTAGATCTAATTTATTCTCTATTTCTTCCACAAGATAAAGTGTGAATTACACAGAGTTTAAAAAGAGACAATTAATGGTGCAATTAAAATATCATTTCAGTACGTGGAGGTACCAAATTGGTTTTCTCAAAGTAGGATTGATCATTAACGTACAAAAATAAACCAAGAGTGCAAGTGCATAGCTAGTAGCAATGTATTCTCATCATGGAGGTCTACGGGTAGAGCCCAGTTAACTATATAATTTAAGCTTTATCTATTTTTATGCAGATGCTCCAAGAGCCACCAGCTAAGAAATATTTTCAACATAAATCCATGTTCTCAAAGGTTAACACAACTTATTAAAATATAATTAAGATGATATTATATGATTAAATGCCTATTATGGTCTGTGTTTTCTAATATATTTGTATTCTCTGTCAAATATTTGCACCTTTATAAGGGATCAAGGACATTAGGAATAAAACTACAAGAGACCAAAATAAAGGATAAATGTATCTGGGTGATGGAGATGTGTCAAAAAGTAAATTGCTAAGAGTCAACAAATAAGTATCTCCAAGAAAGCAAGTATTAGTCTTGTGATACTAATTACAGTTTTCCTTAGTTATAACCAAAGATAAGGTAGATATAAATATTGTAACTGTAACTGTTGCTTGACACCTGTTTTGTTATATATAATTTTACTATGTTAATGTTAAAACCTTCCTTTTTATTTAAACAGAAAAGGGGAGGTGATGTGGGATTCCCCTTTGTATGCTGTGAATGCCATTGGTTAATAAAGAAACATCCTTGGCCTGTTGATAATGCAGAGTAGAGCTAGGCAGGGAAAACTAAACTGAATGCTTGGAGAAGCCATGTAGCCCGCAGGAGACAGACACCGGAACTTTACCTGGTAAACCACAGCCAGATGGCAATACACAGACAATTAGAAATGGGTTAAATTAAGATGTAAAAGTTAGCGAATAAGAAGATAGAGCTAATGGGCCAAACAGTATTGCAAATAATATGGTTTTTGTGTAATTATTTCGGGAGTCCAGGTGCCCAGGGAATGAATTAGCAGACTCCTACAAGAAGTCTGTGCTCAGAGCATGGATAAAATAGCATTGGAACAAGAGTTCAATCTCATTGTTACCACTCTGGTTTTATTTTTTTTAATCATCCTTATGAAATTACTAGTGATTTAAATTTTGTTTGTTGATATATTTTCAGGCTTTATAATCACCATTTTTCATCCATACTATCTTTTTACTGATACAAAGTGTGGTAAAATGTGACTCATTTCCCATGCCCTACCTAGATGTTGGAGAAGAGACCACTTGCTCATCCCAGCCACCCAGCTAGCTTAGCCCCAAAATAACCACACAGAAATTGTGTTAATTAAAACACCGCTTGGCCCATTAGTTCTAGTTTATTATTGGCTAATTCTTACATCTTCATTTAATCCATTTCTATTCATCTGCGTATCACCACATGGCAATTGCTTACCAGGTAAAACTCCCAGCATTTGTCTCCAGTGGATCTTTGGGGTCTCTCCAACTCTTTCCTTCTCCCAGCATTCAGTTCTGTCTTCCCCACCTACCTAAGTCCTGCCCTATAAACAGGCCAAGAGAGTTTCTTTATTCATTAACCAAGAAAAGCAGCACACAGAGAAGACTCTCACATTAGTCTCCTCTCTCTACCCTTCCTGGATTACATGCCAAACATACTTCACTCTTATCTTTTGTCTAAAACTATAAGAATCTAAGGACTATACATTATAACCCATTCTTTCTGTTGTCTGTGACTCTGATAGTACTTTATGAAAGTATGGTCCAACTCATGCAATAGATTATGGCTTCTCTAAGATAATCTCATATGCTCCTACAATTTTACTATAATTTACTTAATAATTTTCTTTATACCAATTCACAAATTATCTTTTGTATATTTATTTCAAAGAAAATGTGATATAACTCATGAAATATTAAATACATTTTATTAAAATAATATTAAAAACGAAAGTGACATTATATATACAATATATATAACAATAGGAACTCTTATCAAAATACCAGCCAACTCATCTATCCATACAAGAAGCCTTGTGGGAAATTCTGAACTAAATATGAACGTCTTTGCAAGCAGTTGTATCTATCTTTATTATCCTGGGAACCTGACATGGTAAAGGGTACACAACAGCCTGAGAACAAAAGAGTCTTGATTATAATTCTTATTGTGATCCTCAAATACTGACTTTGAAAAGATGAATAGAGCTATAAATCCTTAAAAACTTGAATAATATCAGTTAATACAATAAGACATTACAGAAAAAATTTATCAAAACACTGTGAATAGAAACAGGATTTCAAGTCTGCAATGGAGGATATGATACCTAAGGAAAGGCAACATGAAAGAAGACTTCAACCATTAGAGACTCTAGTTATCATCCTTACACTACTTTGCTTGTATATTATAAATAAGAAATTATCATTCACACGCATATACAAATAAATAATTTGTAGATCAAATGTCAAAGCCTGATACCACAGCAACAATATACTCCATTTCTTTCGATGTTTGCTTTTGAATTTTCTTTTTTTCTCCAATTTTTTACTATGCTTGATTCTGTTTTTAAAGAATAATTTATCTTTTATATTGAACTAAATATATAACTGATTTAATTAACTTAAATAAAGAAACAAATGAACAGATGGATAGATAAAAAAGGAAGATTAATAACCAAGGCCATAATGTCTCTTCATAGGAACTAAACCTGAACTAATACAGATAGGTAGGGAAGGGAAAAGGATATGATCAAAATATATTTGAATTTGTAAATTGTTTTAAATTTAAATTTAAATAAAAATATAATGATAATAAAATAAAAATTTATTTTCAAAAATAAAAATAGAGAAAACTGTTTTAACATTGAAAAAATAACCAAGGACAGGAGCTGTCCTAGTATGCTGATATAATTGACCTTTGCTGCTTAGAGAGTGGACTATTAGACAACAGTAAAACCATGTGAAAAGTATATTTAAAGAACCTGCTAGGAACATGGTGTGTCAGTTACATTTTAGTTTCTCTTGCTATAAAAGTTTGCAGGCAATAAGTCAAAATAAATTCAGCTTAACAACATGGGCGTTAGCTTGCCAGAAATGTCAGTAGGACAGATAAGGGAGCAGAAAGGAACTGTGGATGGGCTGGTAAAGTGAGTCACATCTCTCTTGCAAGGCACTGCCAGGCACAGTAAATTGCAAAAAAAGAGAAATGTCTCTAGTTCAAGAGCAGACAGTAAAACCTAAATGGCAAACCATAGGCATCAGAGAGATCATTAATTTTCTCTGCTACTTACCAATAAATTTGCAGCTCCCCACTAACACACTGGAAGCTCTACTGCACAACACAAATTTGCTTATCAAGGATTTTCCCAAATATTTCATTGAAAAGTCTTGACAAATATGGCCTCTGAATTGGTAACAACCCAAATGTCACAAGACTTTGTGACACTGTTGGGGATATATTTTCAACATCAAATCTTTGAGAAAGAACCAAAAATAAACAATAAGTTCTTCATATAGAAATTAAACACTACCACTGTTTGTAAAAATATTGAAATCTAAGTTTGTACAAAGCAGGAAGATATTAGGGTATAATGTAAGTAACATTGTAGCATGAGATCACAGAGAGCTTTTCTCGGTATCCACCCAATCTGATGGATGTAATGCACCTGCGGGGAGCTAATCAAAACTGACATCCATGCAGCCAGTTTGAAATACAACACCAAAATGGATGCATAGATCCTTTGATTTCAGAGTTAGTAAATGCAATCATTACTTCAAAAGGCTCTTTTATCTTTCAAGTAACACATTGATCTGGTTTTCTATATTTATTTTTACTGTTCTGCATATATGTGCTCATTCACATACACACAAAAGAATGAGTGTTCACAAGGTAGTTTAATTTCTCAAACATTGGAAAATGAAATACCTAGGAATGCAAAATTTTCAAACAAAATTTGTACTTTTCAGGCTTATATAGAGGGCTGGTAAACATTGTTATTTTAATAAATATCAAGACTAAGGAATCAAATTAAAATAACAGCACCAACAAAACAGGCTAAAAGTTGTTTGGCCATATGCTCTCTGTGGTTTTAATATTTCTAAAATACTTAGACAGTGGAGCACCTATGAAACCAACATGAATTTCACTTGATTTGTAATTTTTGTCACTTTGTATTATGCTGGGCATATGTGATAGACCTAGTTTGGGAAGCAAATAACCTATGGTTTAATCTGGGGGATATACTAGTCTGTAGCCTCATGAACCTAATCACAAAAATTTTCTGAGAGCCTTGTTCATGTCACATTATCACTGATTTTGTCCTAGAACATGGTTACATGAGGTATATAGAATGAAGATATAATTCGATCTGCAGCTTTTGATCACTAAAGAGTCATAAATCCCACATGAAGGAAGAAGATTTAGCTTTGTCACAGTAGAAAGTCTTGTCTTAATGTATGAAAAATAAACACAGAAAATGAAATATGCTACTGTAAAAAAATGTCAACATCAGCGGTAAAATTACTATAATGTTTAGCATGTAAAATCATCTAAGGCTTCATCTGAGCTAATTTCTTAGCCATAAAACATGACTTCAGGAACCCTCTCCTGCTTAGGATCTTAGCTGGGGTCATCCTTATGGATTCCTGGGCATTTCCCTACTGACTGGTTTCTTGCTAGCCGCATAATGGCTTTCTCAATCACGATATCTCTTTCCTTGCTCTCCCTCTTTGTCCTTATCAAACTAGGCCTCTGAGTGTGGGTGACAGTTGTATGGCTGGCAGTCTGTAGGGCCACCAGGATTTGCCCCTACTGTGTGAACTGGCTTTTTTTATAGCCCATTCACTTTGGAAGGACACATTGCCCAGGATAGATATAGTGGGGAGGGTCTTGATCCTGCCTCAGAGTGAAATCCTAGACTTTGTTGACTGCCAATGGGAAGACTTACCCTCTCTGAGTGGACTGGGGCATGAGAGGGGAAGGTAGAGGGAGCGGGAGGAGCGGAGGGAGTGGGAACTGCGATTGATATGTAAAATGAGAAAAGATTGCTTTTAAAAACTTAATTGATTAATTACAAAAAAAAAAAAAGAAAAAAAACATGACTTCAGATCTTGTCAAGTTGGAACTTGTTTCAGTTCTTGGAAGTCAGCTTAAAGCTGTTGATTAGGGGCTGAACGATTGGCTCAGCAGTTGATTCCCAGAACCCAAGTTAGGCAACTCACAGCTACTTGTAACTCCAATTCAATGGGATGCCCTCTTTGGGATTAATGGTTCCCCATATCATATGTGCATACACATAAATATACATAAATAAAATTAAAATGAACTTTTAAAATAAATGAATTGAATGCTCTATCATGACAGCGAAGTAAGGACTCACAGCAAATGTGCTCATGATTCATACTTCTGTGCACAACATAACTCATAACTTCATCTCTTCGGTGCTCCAGTCACAGATCAGAGCAAGGAAGAGCTTTTAGGGCAAAACTGTAAGAGTAATCATGTAATAATTAGCTACTTGTCTCCTTGCTGGGACAAATTACTCACTGAAAACAACTGAAGAGAGAAAGGGCTTATTTTGGTTCAGTTTCAGGGTACAGTCCATCATGGTGGCAGGAGCTTAATGCATCCACAATCAGGAAGCAGAGAGAGAGGAATGAATCCTGCTCAGTGCATTTTCTCTTTTCCATTCAGTCCAAGCCCCAGCCAGTAGAATGGTACCGCCTACATGTAAGATGGTCCTGTCACTCCAGTTTACCTGATCTGGGTAATCACTCACAGGTGAGTCCTGAGATCCTGTTCTATTTTAATCCCAAAGAATTGATAGTCAAGCTTCACCACTACCACTGCCTCTAATCTCTATCACTCCAACTTCAGATACTGTAATTTTCTCATTCTAGGTATTTCTGTCATACTGTAGCCTTATGTTCTTCTGTCTTCAAAGATGTTAACAGATATATAGTTAATCGTGATATTCCTGTGTGAGTCACTGATGATCTGATGATATGTGAATATAAAAATATTTTAAGTCCACAACTTGCCTATTATATAATATCAGTTCCAGTAGAATTCAAAAATTATTCTTAGATTCCTTTTTCCTATGCCCCCCCCCCTCTCTCTCGCTGCCTGTGTGTGAAAGACCTATATGCCTTAAGTGGAGAAATCAGCTTGAATAATTAATGAAAAGCAACTTTTTATGATTGTATCTAGAAAATCAGTGAGTGACAATTGGTAGCAGAACCTGGGAAGCAGGTGTGTGTGTGCCATCTTGTCATTAATGCATTGATGTCTAAGGTATTTAAAAATATGCTATCAACTTGACTTTTTTCCCTTTTCCTTTCTTTTTTCCTTCCTTCCTTCTTTCCTTCCTTCCTTTCTTTCTTCCTTCCTTCCTTCCTTCCTTCCTGTCTTCCTTCTTCCTTCCTCATTTCCTTTCTTTTTGTTAGTTTACAAATGTTAAAAGGTTAAAAAATAAATGTCTGGCAAAATGAACTGAGATGTTCCCTTTCTCAGAGTCCTCTGTTGTCCTCCCAGGACTGGCTGCTGCGCTCCTCTCAGGCCTAGCTGCAGCTGCTTTGCTTTTATTATTAGACTTTTTGGAAATGGATTTCTGTGAGAGATACTTTATTTTTTTTTTAAAAAAAGTGATCTGTGAATAGAAATATTTGGTTATATAAATTATCAGTGTTCTTCTGGCATAGGTTGCTTTCCAGTCATCGTGTGTGTGTGTGTGTGTGTGTTTATGTTACTATGTAAGAGTTACTAATATGTGAATACATAATCCCAAACCCACAATTTGATTCTGAGCTTCCCAAATTTGAAAATGCTCAAAATATTTTAGGGTGTTTGTTTAAAATGTGGATCTGTGTAGGGAGACTTCCAGTGCATAAGGCACTTTCTCTTAAATTATAAGGACTTAATTTTTATCCTTAGGACCCATGCAAAGCCAGACATCATGCCACCATTTGTAATCCCAATTCTCCTATTCAGCCCAAGCCCCAGCCAGTAGAATGGTACCGCCTACATGTAAGATGGTCCTGTCACTCCAGTTTACCTGATCTGGGTAATCACTCACAGGTGAGTCCTGAGATCCTGTTCTAGAGCAATTTTAATCCCAAAGAATTGATAGTCAAGCTTCACCACTACCACTGCCTAGGAGAGATGGAGACACGAAAACCCTGAGAAGCTAGACTGGCACATGCTTTGTCTCAAAGTGGAAGGTGAGGGAGGCTAAGGTGCTCCTCTGTCCTCCACATGCACTGTGGCACATTCATGTCCAGTCATACATACAAACATGCATGCACATACGTGTTCACATAAAATAGTCACACACACACACACACACACCAATTTTAAAAAGTAGAAAAAAAGATTCTGATTCCCAGGTTCCACTGCAGAGATTGTCACTCCCTGCCGGCCAGTATTAAGACCTATTCATTTTAATGTCACCTGGGTGACTTAATCTGCTTAAAATTACATATTGTACAAGTTTCTGCCCAGCTGGAGTATACAGGCTATGAGTGTCAGAGACTAGTGTCTGCGCTGTCACTCTAACTTGGTGTCATTTAAGGATGATGCCTTACTTTATTTTTAAAATGTATGCATCTGTGTGCATATCTGTTCTTGTGTATATGCCATGAGTATTGCAGGCAGGAGCCTGCAGAGGCCTACAGAGTGAGATGGGTACTCAGGAACTGGAGATGCGGGTGGTTATAAGTCACCTCTTTAGTTTGGGTTTTGGAAAGTAAGCTCGGGTTCCCAGGAAGGCCAGTAAGGATTCTTTAGCCTCTGGGCCATTTCTCCAGTTCAAATTACTTTTTTTTTAAATAAATGAGAAATGTAATTGTATTTTCTGAAGTTGAGAGAAAAGGATTTATGTCTTTTCTGGGATATTGCCAGTCATGTAGATAAATCTATCCTTCTTTAGTGATGTAATCACTAAGAGATTTTTTTACTTCAAACATATTTGTGCTTTAACCTTTGAATGACCTGACAGCCTGAGATCAGGTCGCTGATGGTCACTGTAAAGTCCCATCTATCTGGGACAAACTGGATTTAAAGAGGGATCACATACACACAAATGTATTTGATCTTCACGACATGGACCAGAGGACATTCTCATGTATGCCACTGACTTAGGAAAGTGAACTATAAAGTTCCATAGATTTTCCCTTATAGAATTCATGCTATCACAGAAAACTATGATATTATGGGGGAAAGAATGATCATAACAACATACAGCATAGCTCAAACAAGCAAGTTACCACTGGTAATAAATAATAGTATTTTCACATTGATACATACAGGATGGTAAGAAATTGCGTTCAGTCTGGGTTATAAAAGAACCTCATGATTGCTTCATGGAGGTTCTGCTATCTTCTCACTCTTCTTCCGGCATTAAGTTCAGTAATATTGAACTAGTTTCGTCACGTCACCGTGTTTCTTAATTACAAAACGTTGTCCACTGTCACTCCTATATATTTCTCAGTGATAGATTCCATTTTACTCCCCCAAAAGTTCCTTAAATGTCATTTTTCTCCAAGATCACATGGAAATAGATGGCTTTCTTATCTATGCCTAATCTATATCATTTCCTTGTTTTTATTTATGGATACAATCCTCCCAAATATGAATACTCAAAAACAAAATCTTGGGTGTCATTCATCTTAGTATCCTTGTGGTACTTCTCAGTTGTAATGATTGCTAAACAAGTAGAGGCTAAATAGCACACAGTCTATGAAGGGAAAAGATGGGTAAAACAAGTTATAGCTTTAACTGGGAGGGGAAAGACAGGTCAATAGAAGGATGGGAGGAAGGATAAAGAAAAAGCAGTAAATATGTTTGAAATAGTAATAATGAATCATAATATTTTATATTTACCTAAGATTATATTTAATACATATAAGTGTATGCATGCATGTATAAAGGAAGTTATACCAATTTGGGCTGAAAAATGACCCTTTAAGAGCCATAGACTTTAGTAAAATTTTCATAGCAAGCCTAATAAATCTTCCTTTTGAGTTATTGGTCAGAAGAGTTGAAAAGACTCTCAGAACAATATAGGCTATAGCTGTTGTCCCTAGTTGCCTCCCAGAGGCTGAAGATGAGTTTCTATTGCTAACAAACCTCATTAAGTTAAGAGGCAGAACTCAGAGGACTGAAGTTGGATCTCACCTAACAGCTTTACCCTGAGAACTCTCTGTTGTAGAATCAGAATTTGACATTCAAACTTCTTAGATAAGAAAGTAGTCAATAGTTCTATCTAGTTGTGGTCCCTATGAACCACAGCATGGTCAGCAGGGTCAGATATCCTTCTTGGTGAAGTAGTGGCACTTTGTATCTTGCCAGTGACTAACAGCTCTCTCATTGGGCTTATGACCCAGCAGGAGGGAAAGCATGCTTTGTACAGTAAACCACCAAATACCTGTAGCTAGTGAGATTAGGGGTCTTAAGAGAAGAACCTACTATGCCACTTCCCTAAACAATCATAATTATTACATATATTCTAAATAATACTTATATCCACAGATATATGTAGCTTTCAACCCTCAGCAAAGAAGCTTCTTTTTACCACAGGCAAAGACAATTTCAGAAAGCCACATAAGTAATCAAAATGAAGCGAATAAATGACCAAGGATGTGCCCAGCACTATTTGATACATTTACAACAAAAGCACTACACCTAAAGCTCAGAAAATATTACAGAACAAATTGTGGAAAGATTCTAACAAACTAAATGACCAGGAAGTCAACTGAAGATTTTTACCTTACAGATATGAACAGGTAGCCACACTCATGAAATTTCAGCAATGTAGCACCTTAAACAAGACCCAAACAGGAACAACACCAGTTGACATGCCAACATGGATGTGGGATATCCCACATATCCACCTCTAGATGTAGAGTTACAGCCAATTACAGCTGCTGAGATGGAAAATTCGTTTTCTCCAAGGATGAGTTCTCTAAACTGTTATCCAATCCCAAGTGGTCAGCCCCAGCAACACAAAACATACAAGCAATAGTAAATAGACCAAGCAAGTTGCATTTATGTTTTTACTCTCATATGCATATATGTTCTGTAATAAAAATTAAAAAAAACCTTGAATTTAACAATGAGCAGACGAAGAGGAGTGGGAAGGAGAAGGATGGGGGTAAACTATGGAATTACATTTTAATTAAATGCATCTATTAAAAAGAACATTGATTGCTATATACATCTGAATTGTGTTTATAAGAACTCAATAGCCAAATGCTAAACAAGTGTGCTATGTTACAAAGGTCAGACAGACCTTCAAGTATTGACCTGTGGGTGTTCTTTTTCAAGTTGATGGAGATCTTATTATTTACTGTCCTTTTGTTTTCACTAGGAGAGCAAAAGTGTAAATTGGGTATTAGAAACTCCATCATTCCAAAACAAATAATCAAAATCAAAATGTAAACCAAAAACAGCTATGACAGTAGACAAAGGAGCTGACCTGTAATAATTCATATGCCAACTCTGCCTTCATATAGACATGGGACACTGGATAAGACATTCAGATCATAGGTTCTATGGTATGTAAGCAATAATACTAATAGCTCTTGCTTCTTGGTATTTCCGTGAAGATTAAGTAGGCAGACAGATGAAGCATTCTTAAAGCATTGCCTAAAACCTAGTGAATTCTCAATGTAAGACCTTTAATACTTGAGATCTAAACCGCTATTGAATCTCTGTGATTCAAACTATTCATACAAACTGTATTTAGTTCTGTCCACTCCATCTAATACTATATGCTGTAGTTTTTTTTTTTTTTTTTTGAATGGTCGTTGATGATGTCAGCTTAATTACACTTGTATTTCTCACAAATGAGCAAACTGAGCAAAACTACAGAATTAATACCACCAATGAGGATTACACTTTACAAATAAAAGATGATTACTCATGACAACTGTATATTTTCTACTAGCTAACAGAAAAATAGAAAAATAGTAAGGAAAAAAGGTGAAGTAAATTTCAACGATATATTTGGCTACCAGTTCAAATATTTTCGTGTTATTCTGAAATCTTGTGAAACTATCAATGATTAGAGTTCAAATTTACACAGACAGCAAGTTTCAATTAGTACCAGTAATGTTTCAGAGACTCTGGCTGTAAAGGGCCTTAATTTGCGCATTGGATGTACAAGACTGATTCTATCAATGCAATTAAAACATTTGTCACTGGGTGGCGCTGGAGACAAATACTATTCCTCGAATGGAGAAATTCCTAAGAGGTGGATATTGACTTGCAGGACTGTGCGTTTTAGCTACATATAAGCCAGATTTTAATGTGATAATTATGGTCAGCAGCATAAACAAAATACCATCTTTGTATAACTCTCTGACAAGCAGAAATATACATAACGGGAAATCCATGGATATTTGTTTCTGTCCCTTCTATTTAGGATTCAACAATAATTTTGAACAAAATCAAATGTTCAGCATTAGTGAGTATCAAGAAATTTCCAACTGCCCACTAACAAATGTTCTAGAGTTTCTCAGGCTCATTTTTTGTATAAGACCAATGAAAGTTTAGAATCTCTGGAGAAAAAAATCATCATAATGTATGCAATTTACCAGATGGGGGCATCTTAAGGTATCTATTTTCCGTTTAGTAGAAAATATAGAAGCCTATAGGTAAAAGTACATATAGGCTCAAGATGATTACATTTTTACTTAGACCTATATGGTTTCTTTTGCCAAATTTCTTTTCTAGTTGCAATCTCCTTGAGAACACGTAACACGACACCTGAGCACTGGGACATCTGCCCCAGAGTTTAGAATAAAACATATATTAGAAGCAATGGGATTCTTTTTATCTGTGCACACAGTAATAAAATGCACTTCCCATCAATTATGGCTGAGATGATTCTCCAGACAACAGTTAGCTAAAGGTAATGTCTGACTCCAATCTTTAAATCCAAATTGTTGTCAATCTTCATCTCCTCTTCTCCATCGATATCCGTCAGTTCCAACATGGAAACATGTGCACATGCACACATGCACCAGTGGTTAGAGCCCCGGCTCATTAGAAATGCCTGTAGATTCATGCTTAAGGAGTTCCTGCATGCTTTTTGGAGAATACTGTACTGCAGCGTGCATTTAGGATATCTACTCTGTTGTTCACATCCTATAATATTCCTCATTTACATAACTCCAATTTTGTTCAGAGTAGTGCCATACCCCACTATATATTCACAGTTTCTGTGTTGACTAAATCCATGTGCTCTATCTGAATCTCTAGAAGTTAATAATTTGCTGAGGGATACAAGGAAGGCCTTCTCTTTGCTGGCATTGGTTCCAGGCTTATTGACTTCCTTCTACCCAAGTGATGCATAACACCATAGGTGTGACTGTTGGTCTCCATGGTACAAAAGATGAGGTGACCCCTATGAACAGTACGGGGAACAGAGTGATGTGAGTCTATCATGACTAAGAGACAATCTTCTTCAATATGCTATATAAAAACATATCAACTTGCTAATTTACTCCAGTGTAAATTGCTATGCTCCTTAAAAGTGAGTGGATTCTTCATAGGTAATTTTTGATTTTACTCCTCAAGCCTTAACATCATTTTGTCTATTCACCAAGAGTCTGCATGCCTGCCCTTGCTAGTACTAATCTGAGTTTTTGCATTGTATTTCTGATCTACAAAAGCATATCACAACTAGTAAGCATATTTTATATCATTTGTACCACAAATAATAAACGAATTTTAATAGATAACATCTACGGAACAAGAAAAGAAAAGAAACACATTAACCAGCATTTGAGAAGCTATAAGTATCTTACAAAGACTTTCAACGAGTAGACTCTATTCAGCAGTGTAGAAATTGTATTAATAATGTTACCTTATTTCCCAAGATCCCATATTTATTATGATTCAATCTTACACTTGAAGTATAGATAGACAATATGATGGCTTATAACATCTTGCATATCCTTTTCCTTCTAGGGATAACAATGGCTAACACTAGCAAGCAGGTGCTTCACACTGAAAGCATTCACCTGTTAGAGTGTTATACACACCACTGAGATTAATTCTAAAATACCATATGTCCTGTTCCCATTATTACACCCACTGTAGATGAAGGAACTGAACCAAAGTGCACAGACAGTGCAGCACAATCCTCAATTACATGTTTGTTCCAATTTTAAAACCTGCCAAATATTCCAAAACTTCACTCTCATATTTGAGCTCCAGAGACTACTCTCCCCACCTTCCTAGGTTAGCTTTCATTTCTCTGGATTGTGGAATTAAAAATGACAACAATCTGTTTCACATCATATAAAGACTCAATATTTAACTCACTGAACTGGTGTTAATAAATTTGGCTCTAATAACTTGTACTTCAAAAGAACTTTCTGGATTACTGACTTTTCAAGTAGCTCTCTGTTTTCTCTCACCTTCTAAAAAATGGATTAATATTAAATGTACTAAATTTAAAAATGTATACTTCAAAGATAAGCAAATATATTTTATAGATTTTAAATTAAGATCTTTGTACTTACTTCACTGACACTATAGATTTCTAGTTTATCCTTGAAGATAAACATATATATATATATATACACATTTGTATGTGTGTATATAAAATTCCTCTATATATGCATTTTAACACAGATACATGCACGCAGTATGTGTGTGCATATGCATGTGCTTCTGTGTGTGTGTGCTTGTGTGTGTGTGTATTAAACAATACCTTTACTGAAATGAAAAATATGAGATGTGGTTTTTATCTAAGTTTCTATCAGTTACTAGCTTTGAGTCCTTGAAAGAGTTGTTTGCATTCTCTAAGCCTTGCCTTCTTAATATATTAAATGCAGTTCATATGTTGACTTCCTCTTATTTTCCATGATGTTTAGCTAATAAGAACTATAAATAGTCTGACATTTAACTGTGCATAAACATTTTTAGCAAAGAAGTTTTTCTCAATTCTTTAAATCTCTCAAACCAACTATGTATTCTAATTCTGCCTCCAAGTGTGTTAATTTTGAAACAGTTTTTTAAGCATTCCGTAGTAGAAGATAGTATAGTAAAAGGAGTGGGTTGTGGTGGAGCTTTCAACTTAATGACTTCAAATCTGGTAGATCTGAATATTAAATTTACATGCTCCTTGAATCAAAATACTTTTGCATTCTAATTTTACAAATTGATGGATAACCTCAGTCCTGTATATTGTTTTTGTAAAGTTTGAAAAATAAATAAATAACAATTTATTATTATGGATGCAAGGAAACATACATATTCAAAATGAAATGTATTTTCAGAGAAAATTGGAAAGATTTCCACCTTTCTATCAAAACCACTTGCAATTGTCCTAAATTCCAAGCATTAAAGTATAAGAAAGTCTGTACTTGGTAATGACTTTTCCTGAATCCCTATAAATTTCAATAGCCTTTAACCAAACAATCACTCTCCTTGTATGGGGTATAATAGAATTTCTGAATTCTATTGCTGCAGCCACAAGCCACTAAAGGATGGCATTTTTGAAACTCACAAACCGATGTGTTGGAACTGACCATAAATAACTGGAATGACATCTTTGGAAGTACTCCCTTGGGATCTCATAACATCTTGTAAACAACTCTTTGAGCTCTGATTCACAGTCTAACCTTCATTGTACCACTCTTTATCATCGGGGAATATATTACTTACTATGATTATTTATGTTATTTACTACTATTTATATTATTATTTACTATTGTAGAGAAAAAGCTCAATTTAATTTTATATTAATTACAATTACCATAATGCCATGCAAAAAAAAAGATATTCCACAATTTTTTAAATAAAACCGGGGGAAGATGGAAGGAAGAAAAAGCCAGGAAAAGGAGAAGGAAGAAAGAAAGGTGAAAATAAAGGGCAGGAAGTGAATGGGAGGGCTGAGATTTTATATAGTCATCAGTGAAACTCATTTAGCTCACTCCATCTCACCCTTCTTGAGATGATCATATTTTTGAGCTGAGGTCATTTCGCAGATAATCAAGTGTTTATGCTAACATCACTTTCCTAGCCAAAACTAACAATTCTACTTAGTATTACCCTTTATCTGAGAGCTTTTTTGTTTTAATTGTAGCTATTTTTAAGGGGCTTGTCAATAAACAAATGCTTTTTCTTTTTTGAAACAAAATGACAAAAGATGGCTCTAAAGCTGATGTTCTATCTGATGTTTCACCACACTGTGGCAGCAGAGTCTAAATCAGCTGGAAATATCATTAGTGGATAGAAATTCTTTTCGCCTGTGATTCAGAGACCCAGGTAACAGTGCTGTTCCCAGCAGGGCAGTGCATGAGATCAAAGGGCAACAAACTAATCTGTTTTTAAATCTGTCTGACAGGAGACATACTGGGTAATGAACTTTTCTTTGTTACAAGGTTTCTTTGACGTCACTAAAGGTTAAAGTTCCTTTGTTGCTTTGGCAAATTCCACTAGAAATGCTAGTAAATCTGTTGGAATGAGTAACGGTGGTCTAGTGGACTGATTTTCAGAATCTATTGAACGGTCATTCATTTGACTGTAACAAAGATAATGCTTACTAGAAAAGGAAAACTATCTCTATGGAGAGCTGGGAAATGACATACCTGTGGCATAGAGGAGACAATGCTTCATCAAGCACATTGGCTCATGGCAATTGACTAGGTAAAGGCTGTTACGTTCGTAAATGAACTCCCCTCGTAATAACCCAACTTCACTGCTGTGATTCTCCAAACGGAATACACAAAGCATATCAGACCAAATGGGACGGACAGTACTGCTATGGAAGAGCACACACTCTACCAGACTTGTGTAATGAGTAATAACTGTCTCAGTGTAGATATGTGACGTCTTTCAACATCCTCACTCAGCTGCGCACTGAGGAGTGAAGCTGTTTGTCTCCCTCCTCCAGCATATGATCTCTTGCAACTTCACTTTTCTGCTGTCTTCACTGGCCTTTCCATCCACTTTTCCAAAAGCTTCTAGCTCTGGCAGATGACAGAAAATAACAGGAACTTCCTGAGAGTTCTGCCAATTCTTATGCAGGAAGCATGCAGAAGTGTCAAGGTCCTATTTGGTCAGTCAGTTGCTTATGTTTTGATACCTAGGGACCTGGCATAAGCAGACAGGTGCTCTCATTCAGCTGTAACTTGGGGGAATAAATTAATTTTCCTCAAAATATCTGCATTTGCAGTGACAGATATTTTTATAATGTTGTAACATTTTCATTAGTGTAAGTACTTGAAAACCATGATAAGGTAAACAACATAACTTCAAAGACATAACTAAAAACATTCACATGTCCATGTTATTTACATTGTAATTATGAAAGAGTAATCAACCAAACACCAATAAAACAGATTGTTGTACAAGAGCGCTCACTAGTGAATGGAATTTTTTAATTGATTTTATTAAGCTATACATTTTTCTTTGTTCCCTTCCCTGCCTCTCCCTTTCCCTTCCAACCCTCTCCCATGTTCAACATGCTCCCAATTCATTTAGGAGATCTAGTCTTTTACTACTTCCCATGTAGATTAGATACATGCATGTCTTTCATTGTTGTTTAGGTTCTCTGGGATTGTGATTTGTAGGCTGGTTTTCTTTGCTTTATGTTTAAAACCCACTTAAGAGTGAGTACATATGATAATTGCCTTTCTGGGTTTCAGTTACCTCACTCAATATTATGTTTTCTAGCTCCAACCATTTGCCTGCAAATTTCAAGATGTCGTTATTTTTTCTGCTGTGTAGTACTCCATTGTGTAAATGTACCACATTTTTTTTAATCCATTCTTCAGTTGAGGGGCATTTAAGTTGTCTCCATGTTCTAGCTATGAAAAATAGTGCTGCTATGAACATAGTTGAGCACATGCCCTTATGGCACGATTGAGCATCCTTTGGATATATACTCAAAAGTGGTATTACTGGATCTTGAGGAAGGTTGTTTACTAATTTTCTGAGAAATCGCCATACTGATATCCAAACAGACTGTACCAGCTTGCTCTCTCACCAGCAATGAAGGAGAGTTCCCTTTACCACACAACCTCTCCAGCGTAAGTTGTCTGGCATTATTTTTCTAAAAGAACAATTGATTTCAAAATAAAAAAATCTATGTCTTTAATATGCTGAGTAGAAAATGAGCTCCAGAGAGTTTATTTACTATATGGAATGCAGTTTGCTGAAAGGAAAATGATGAGTAAACAATTTTGTTTGATAGGAAGTTTGATAGTACAATTATTATGTTAGTCAGTCAGTCAATTGGTTCTCAAGTTTAAGTGACATGAAGAACTATTTTAAGTGAGAAAAAATAGGTGCACATATTACATAATTCTCAATCTTTTATCTGTTACATAATGGAATCAGAAAAATATGACTTTGAAATCTAGATCTGATTCTTGATACCTGCAAGGACTTAAGTTATTAGAAACCAAATGTATATCTTCTTTTCTGAAAGCATTTTTTTCCATGGCCTGTAGGAAGTGGGAGGACAACAGAGGCAAACCTTTGAGCCCTTCCATGCTGTACACTAACTTCTTATTAGCTTTTATCATCATCTTTATCTAAATCACTTTGGTAATTGTTCTTTCAAATCCATACCTTTCTTCTTTTCTTTAGTTAGATCTCGTTTAGACAGCCACACAAAGAGGGAAACAAACCAGAAACTTTGGCTTAAATAGTGGTCCTGAAAATTTCATTCTGCTGAGTCCTTTTGTCCATCAGATCCAGACAGGGAGGAAGATTTGGAGAGCTAAACAAGGAGGTTAAACACAGATATGACATTGGTGTCTCATCTATGTGAAAACAGGCAAGAGATGAAAATAGACTTTAGCCCAGTTTCTTTCAACAAAGAAGCTGTATAGATTCTATCAGATGACAAAGACATGGAAAGTGAAGCTATTACCCAGTTTCTAACATAGGTCTGTCAGATCTTCTAAGAAGCCAGAAAAAACCTTAACTGTAAGATGCACTCTGACCCTTTGAAGACAATGCAGCTTCCCTGAGGGAACCTTAAGGGCAAACCATTTGGGTTATTTGCATATGGTGTTATTGTTTCTAAGTGGTATTTATGCCTTCAAAACATGACAGCAACCTGTCATCTTCAGTGATATTTCCCAAGGTAAAAACATTTTCAGTTCAGCAGAGAAAAGTATGTTGTCACTAGCTCAAGGCAATCGAATCACTGCAAGTCTAATGTCTTGTACATAGCACACAGAGGACAAAGACAGATATTTTAGAAAAGACATCATCTGATTATTGATATTTACACAATAAAGTATAACCACTTCAAGCAGAGTTTATGTTTCCATAGAGAATTAAAACGTTGTAAATTTGGCCCTACTGGGGAAAATAGTAACTAAATAATTATGGCTCTTCTTTCATCAAAAGAATTAAAATTACCTTTGTGGATAAGCAAACTCAATCAACACAAGGTCGTTGGGGAGACACTGAGGGACAAGTAAGTGAGTAAGAAATACTGAAGGAAATGGGGGTAGGGATAGATTTGTAAGGAACCGTGAAATCAAACTCAAACAAAGAAGCAAAGGAATGCTGTTTCTCAGACAGTTTTTCATTTGCTCATTCCTCAATCTCCATCTTACCTCCCATGTGAAAAATAGTGTAATACCAAAGCTGAACTTCTCTCAAAGGGGAGTATGGCTGCTTAATCCATCTAATACCAGTATCTACTTATGGCGAGCTATCCATTCCTAAGATTTTCATTCACTAGTTACAGATTATTATTATTATTATCTTGTCCATGACCTATACTATCTATTTAATTCACTAATATCTATTTTCCAGTGTTTCCAGCACAGTTTCATACTTACAGCCCAGCCATCCTAAATATTTTCAGTAATTTGAATATTCTATACTTCTGTTTAGAAACTCTTGCTTTCTTTCCTGTTAAGAGAGTTTCCGCACATGATTGTCTAATAAAAGATTTCCTTAAACCCTCTTACACTCTTACCATGTTGAAAGCACAGGGTAGTATTACTGCTTTCGGTGGTGATGCACGCCTTTAATTCCAGCACTTGGAAGGCAGAGGGAGGCAGATCTCTGTGAGTTCGAGGCCAGCCTGGTCTACAAGAGCTAGTTCCAGAACGGGCTTCAAAGCTACAAAAAAGAAAAAAAAAATAGAAGAAATCTCCACTTCTCTTACACTATACCCATTGCATTTGTAAGCTTCTCATTCAATGGATGTTATTGTTTGAATATATTCCCCAACCCCCAAAAGTGTTGGAAACCATATCCTCAATAGAGTGCTAACAAGAAGGCTGTGAGTTTGACTGGGTTAATGCCATTATCATGAGACTAAGTTCATTATTGTGGGAGAGTCATTTTATGACAGGATGAGTTTGGTACCCTCTTGATCTTATTCTTTAACTTTGTACCTTCTCCATAGATCAACGCTAGAATAAGACCCTTGCCAAATGACAGCCTCTTGATCATTCAGTGACTTTCAGAGCTAATGAGTCAAGTACATTTCTATTAATTATAAATTATATAGTCTGTATTTGTCTCTTCTGACAGCACAGAGCAGAACAAGTTGAAAGTATGCATACTATGTATAATATGTGTCCAGGTGCATATTGTCATCTTGAAAAACCCTATACAACACAGTAATTCAACTAGTGATTGGTGAGTATAAAAAATAGATGTGCAAATTCAGAGAATTGCTGATTAATGAAAAACACATAGCAACAAGAGTCTACAGTAAGCTCTAATCATAAATAAATTGTAATATGAAGCATCCAAGGGCTTAGGGAAGAAAGGTTTGCTAAACATCTTCAGAAAATGTAGTCATACAGGATTATAGTCATATATCCTACATGCCAGTGAAAGGTTTCAGGTAGCTTAAAGCTGAATCAACATACTGAGTAACACAACTTCAGCTTGTCATTTATATCTAAGGTCAGACACAGTCATATGTACTGAGAAAAAGATGGAATGGGTTCCATAAGAAATAATATACCTTGATCTTGAGAAAGCCTTGTGCAGGCCACCAGAGAAGTTGTGACTGAGTACATCTTTTCTGTCGTAGAAAGAAAACAGTTTCAGAACAGGAAAAATCCAACCATTATTTCAGCATAGGTAATCTCACAAGGGAAGGTGCTACTGGCAGGTGACTGCTTCTGGGAAACAAGATTTAGTTTTCATAAATGGAATGTCCCGACTACGAGGTCTAGTAGATGTCTCTACATCAATATACACATAGTACTTGGTAGGTTATTTTTACAAATGAGAACGCTATTTGGTAAAAGATGTGAGAAGGAATCCAAGATGAATGATAGGGGGTGTAGGGGATAACAGCTCATGATCAAAATTCATTATATATAGGTAAGATATTCTGAAAAATAAAAATACTACTTTATAAAGAACACCATTTTCCCTTTGTTCACTGAAAATTGATGAGTATTTTTAGAGAAAGAAAGAGAGGGTGGGTATAGAAGTTCCTTCTTCTGCTCTTTTATATTACTCAGACTAAACAGACCTATTCCTTCTGTGATTGGCCCGCCAAAGCATATGAACAGGGTCCCTGGGAACTATTTCTGAGAAAAAGTGTAGCTTAGTAGCATAACTGATTAGGGGCAAGTTCCAAGATGTCTGGAGAACAAGAAGGCAATGAGTTATCCATGTGGGCAAAGAGTGTAGTGAAATGATTATAGCTCATTCTAGGTCTGTTGAACACTCAGGGGACATTAGGGATCCTCATGCCACTTTGTGCAGGATCATGGAGATACTGGGATCTCCTGAGTCCTAATGATGTAAAATTCCAGCTTCCAGGGAAATTAAAAGAACAGCATACTCAGAAGTAAAAGTTTCCAACTGGATCATGGGCTCTTTCTGTAAATATCAACAAGTAGAAACAGCAGGAATTTCTCAATCTTCCTCTCTATACTTCAAATACTAGAAGGGGGCTAGATCGTAAAATATTGGGGAATGTAACAGAGATCCTTGAATTCAAATATGAATAGGAATTCAAAAATTTCATGTATCAAATTATAAATGCATTATATGAAAGAGAACAAAAATTTTGGATGATTACAAAATATAAAAGGAGAAGAAGAAAGAGGTACATAATAAAACAGAGACATTTATAAGGAACAATATCACTTTGTGTTATGTTATAATGAACATATATATATTACCAGTTTGTATTTTGCCTAATGTGAATGTGTACATTCCCACCCAAATTAGCATATATGCAGTCTGCAGTCTCCTTTTTAGTTAGATTTCTGCCTCTCACACACTGATTGATTCAAAGCAATATGATTATATTTATCTCACAACTGAATTTGGGGGAACTGTCTTGCTGCTTCATGACATGCTAGAAAGAGTAATGCGGTAGAAACATGTACCAAAGAAAGTAAGGAGTTGAACTCATTACAACAAGCCTGTTCATTTGGCACAGCCTTTTTTTATGAATGTGAGAGGTATATTGGTCACCTAATCGCCTCTTAAAAGACAATACTTCATGTAAGATTGCTGCCAACACTTGATGTTTGGGGACAGAGGCAACCAAGAGTAGTGACACAACCCTACACTGAAGTGTTAGTACACCTTATTTGGATGAGAAATAAGGCTGAACTCGGCCTGCTTTATGTCATATGATCCCTTGCAAATTATCCACCCTTTTAAACTACAGAGATGAGACCTAACTATCAGAAAACATCAGGAACATTTACCCAGAAGCTTAGTAACTGCAAGATTTGTCTCGGGTCCATGAAGATAGAACTGAATGCTGCCCCAAATCATGTTTAGTTTTAATAGCAGCTAAGAGTTATTGGGAACTCTTATGCACCATGTACTTTGAAGGTTTTTCCTTTAATCACTCTGATTTTTTCCACACAAAAAGCGTTGGGGAGTAGGGGACATTATTATTGCATACCTTAATCCACTGAGAAAGCTGAAGAAGAAGAAGAAGAAGAAGAAGAAGAAGAAGAAGAAGAAGAAGAAGAAGAAGAAGAAGAAGAAGAAGAAGAAGAAGAAGAAGAAGGTTCATTAACTTGCCCAAAGTCATTATAGATGATACCTCTGCCTCATCTAAATTCATGTTGAAACCTTCCATGTGCTGGTGTTAGGAAGGTCATAAGGCTGAACATCATGAAGAAGATTGATACCCTTACCAATGAAACACAGAAACTGTACAAGGTCCTATGATCTAGGCCCAGAACCATGATGTATAAATGTCTGTAATCAAAGGCACTCAGACAGACTAACAGCTGTTCAGCAAGTAGTAGGACTCTGCACTGAGTCCCAACCACTGTGTCATATCAGACTTGATAATGTCTCTGGGTTTTCCAAGCTGTAGGTCAAACTCAAAGAAACACCACCTTCGGTGGGGTTAGTTTTTTAAAGCTATGAGCTCAGTCACTACTTATGCCACAGCACAGTGCTTGGCACTTTGGCAATCAGACACTCAGTAAGTAAATCCCATGTTCTGAAGAAGTTGGTAGAGTAAAATTTGCAGAGCACTCTATTTCTTTTCTTTTCTTTATCCGTAACTTGCATAGTTAGTTTTAAAATGAAAAATTCTGTCTTCCCACCTGAGAGAACAATTTAAGCAAACATTTCTACCAGTCTTGTTTAAATATACTTTGCCCTAAATGTGTGGTATTTATAGACTGTCGCAATTTGAGTCAAAAGATTCCTGGGTTGACTTTTATGAGGTGAAAATGTATGCTCTTGAGGCACATGAAGATACTGGAGCATTCTTAATTTATTCCATTATCTTTTAATTAAATTGCCCTCTATTATCATTTTGTGAAGTGGGATAGTGAACTTGCTGGAGCATAGAATTTGGCACCCAGTGCTTTTGTCCTAATCATCGCATCATCTTGAACTCATTTGTCCTTCAGGGTTTTACCTCTTTTATGCTTCTAATTACCACTTCCAACTATAACTAGAGTTGTTTCAACAATTTAGCATCCACCCAGAGCATCGTGTCCTCCCAGACAGCATCCATACCAATTCTCCACAACAACTTTAATGTTTACTTTTCTTAATGTTATCTTAATTCTGAGCAATGGGGAACACTTTATATACCTCAAAATACATTTTTAATTGTATGGATAGCTGCTTCAATGTGCAAGACAGGGCTAAGAGGGGCCTCTCTAATTACCACGCCTCTTGGTGGGGATGACAAAAATAACTCATGGTATGAAACCTTTGAATAGACTTGGAACAACACAGGATAAATGCAGCCCAGGTTTGCTATTTTGAATTCCCTACCTGGAGATCTTACAAGGATAATGAGAGTAATAAAAGTATAATGTAACTTATCCTATTCCCCACAAAGTTCATATGACTATGTTATAATTAGGATTTCTACTGCTGTGTTAAAACATCATTATCAAAAGCAACTTGAGGTAGAAGGATTTATTTCATCTTACATTTCCATGTCATAGTCCAACAAAGTGGGTCAGGGCATGAACTAAAGGTAAGAACCTGGACACTAGAAGTGAATCATAATCCATGGAGGAATGTTCCTTACTGACCTGTCTTTGTGGCTTACTCAATCTGATGTTTTAAGCCCCAGGACCACCTGCCCAGGGATAGCCCACAATAGCCAGGGAGAACCCACATCAATTAATTTTTAAGAAACACACACAATCACACAGAGAGGCTGACCTACAGGTCAATTCTATGGAGATATTTTCTCAAACACGGGTCCTTATTTTCAGATAACTCTAGCTTATGTCAAGTTGACAAAAATTAGCTCACACAGCTCTTCCATTCCCATTCATTCCTAACTAATAAATGGCATTGTCATTATCACATACCCTACATAAAACAGATAGAGAAGTTGTGGAGTAATACTTTCTCTCATCACCTAACTCATCAGTTAGTCTCAGAGTGTTCATCTCCTAAGTATGGTTGCACTCTATTCATTATCATAGCCCAAAAGCCCATAATGCCCTTTCTGAAAGATCACCCTAAGTATCTGTCTCACTATTTTTCTTAACTACTTGTTTACTGTTCTCTTCATGAAGCCAGAAGCCAGAGTAATTACTGTTTATTGTTCTGAAGTATAATGAAGCTGCTTCCTTGATGTGTCTTTTGCAGAGGTTCTAACAGAATCTTGAAAGATTTCATGAATTACAAAAAGCAATCACATTCTTTTATAGACAGTGTAACAACAATCATATTTTTAGGACTCATAAACAACTGTTGGAAGGCTGACGATATTTAAGACCCTGTTTCATCGCACTCGTTAGGAGGTTACTGACAAGTGCTGAACACTTTTGAGAGACACTTTAAACTCTAACTACTTTAACTGCTGTCCCTCACAGTCACACTGGATTAATAGAGGCAATGAGTTCAAAGGTAATTGCAAGCCAAAAGATTCTTTTTATATCATATGCATTAGGGTATTTAACTCCAGTCTACACATTTGCATGCCCCAAGCCTTTCAACAAAGGAGGTGTGGTTAACTCTTCAGAGACTCCAGGAGAGAAACAGCTGTGGGCATTGCAATTCTACATCTTTGAATGAATGTTTTTTAATGAACAATATTATTGTATAATGGCTTTTTACTTAATTGCATAAACTGAAATGCATTTTCTCCTATTTTTTTCTAAGCTTTCTTTTGGATAATTTATTTTAGCCAAAGGAATTAAATGAAAATAGAATAACAAATAAGACAATGAAAATCCAAACTACACTTCAAATTCTTCTACTTCCACCCATGGCAAGTATCAGTAGCAATACTTTCAACCACGTATTTTGGAGTCAATTTCTACCTCTTTGAGCTTAGTCTAATCTCAAATCCAGTATTTTAATCATAAAATTTGGAGTAGAAAACAATGATAACTACATAATGAGGCTATTAAATGGATTAAGTGACATTATTTATGTACTACTTAGAATACAGACTTGACGAATAGTCAGGAGTATGTGTTTGTATCTTTATTCCTATTGCTATAGTCTAAATGGTTTTTTGTGGCCGGAAAGCCCATGGTGTGGCTTTCATCACAGTTCAACATCAAAGAAAGTTTGGGCATGAACTAAAGGCAAGAACTACAGGAGAAGGTATGGAGGAATCTTAACCAGCAAGTTATTGGTTGTCAAAAGGTGATTTTTTTAGCAAATGATATGATTATGGAAGCAAGGCCTTCTTTGAATGTGTGCCTTATAAAAGAAAAACCAGAGACTGCCATGTCAAAATGTTCCATCACAGCAAAAGCAACCTTGAGTAACACATCCCCATAAATACAGGATCTAGGTAGAGGAAGGAAACACATACCATGATTCTTAACTACTTAAATATTAGAAGCATAATGCAATTGAAATTATTACTAGGAATAAAAGATATTGGGACAAAGTTTAGTAACTCAACAGTAATCATTTCCTCTCTAATTCTTACAATCTTTAGTAACCAGGTAATGATAGCTTTTGTCGGAAAATGAAATTTTGTTAAGCTTATAAATTATATTATCACAAAGGAAATAAACATTTAAATTGTTAAATTTAGGAATAGGTAGATTATTTTTAAGCGGAATAGTTCTGGTATAAATGAATACACAGATGAATGTATGAGAGAACGGAGAGAAGTGAATTAAAACTCCCCCAAACACTCACAAATATGGAAGAAAATTAAAGTCACATGCTTTTTCTTTATTTGAATATGCAATTTTAATTCATTTCAGCAGTCATGTGCAACTTACAGCTGTAGAAACAGGGCATTTTTGATACTACATGAATCTTTTTTTTTTTGAATCCTCCAGCTTATTTTTCTAACTCACGGAGGTCTTTTTCATGGATATCAGCAACCTGATATCCCACTCCATAGTTTTTCCACAAACATTAACAACTTCAAAGAACCAGGTTGAAGGTTAAACCAAGAGTCTAAGCTACCAGATCTTCAACACGTCCAGTCAGCTCACTCTTCATCTATCAGCTAGATGTCAGTGAAATGAACTAGTAATTTGGAGATATGCTCACTCCTTACTGGACACAACCCACAACTAATCACAAAGGGCCCTTTCTAAGTACTTTCAAGGTACAGAGCCTCACTCTGCTTTCAGTGATGATGATGTAGTCACCCTTTCCCACTGCTGCTCAACACTGCGTAGAGCAGAATTGTTTCATGATACTACAAATATAATTAATTATAGCATCACTATTTCCAAGGCCAGGACATTTAACTAATTACTGCTACTGTACTTCTCATCCAAGAGAAGTCCCGAGTTAAGGAATAAATACGTACTTCGCAAGATAAGAAACAATGGGTACCTCGGATACACTCGTGCACACGAATACCTCATTATTGTGACGTTATGTTATTTATTTTTAAATAATAATATTTTAAAAGGAACACTCAGAAGCAGACAAAGGCCTTATTGTTCTATCAACCTTGGAGTCCTCAGCATTTATTACAGCTGCCCTGAAACAAGATGAAGGGTGTTTCCCCAATATTACTCATAGAATCACTCTATGATGATTGCTCTTCAGTTGGGAAAATTGGAGTGATATAAACAGAAGAGAAGCTAAACAAAGCCTAACAAAATAATTGGCAGAGAGTTGATAGCAAAGATCACTTAGGCAGTAAAGAACTTGCTGAGCAAGCATGACGACCTAAACTCAATCCTCAGTACCCAAGGAGTTAACAAACAGTGACTAGGTTTTATGACACTGTGACCTTCTTATGCACCTATAATCTAAGTACTGGAAGAAAGAGACAAGAATCTCTTGTGCTTGCTGTCTAGCCAGTCTAGCCTAAATTATGAGTTCCTGGTTAGGCAGGTAACAAACCGTATCTCAGAAAATAAAGCAGAGACTGACAGAGGAAGACACCGGTAGTCAACTTTTGGCCTACTCACATACCTTTATACACATACACTCACACAAGAAAGTGCTAATATAATATCAATCATACTAACAAAATTTAATGGGCAAAAATTATTCATTGGTGCTTTCAAAATCTTAACCATATCAAATTTGAGTACCAAATTTGTATAATCACAAAATATAAAAATAGAACAAATATGTTAAATATTGTATAATCAGACTTATATAATTCATTCTGCATTTCTCTATGATTATCTGAATCAGTGAGATGATACATATCATAATCACTATATTCCTCGGGACATTCACCACCTGCTTTGATCTACGTTTTTTGATTCCCGAACATATCCTTCTACATACAAGTCCCATCGTTAGGGACTTAAATGTTGTCTTTTCTCACTCTCTCTTTCTCTCTCTCTCTCTCTCTTTCTCTCTCTGTCTGTGTGTGTGTAAGTGTGTCACACATGAGAATACACACACACAGGCATACCACACATACACACACACACACACACACACACACACACACGCACACAGGTACAGACACATATTCCTGAAATTAGATACACCTTTATTCCTACAAAACTTGTCACAGGATCATCCCTAATCAGCACTTCATTTTAAAATGTGATAATCAAGGTCTAAGGAGTAATTTTATGAATGACTAATGAAAGTACTTAATTGGATGGAGCTCTGCTGCCTCCAGTTATTACAGGTCATTGCTCTCACTGATTCCAAATCAATGGTTCTTCAGATTGGAAAGTCAGTCTTGTCCTTCTGTAATAGATGTCTACACTTAGAAAATCATCTGTAACTCTAATCTGTTCTTTTGGGCAAAAGGGTGCTATTTCACAATAATTGGCAACAAGAGTACATATTCATTTTCTTTTTTATGTGAAAGTTTAATTTCATGGTATGAAAAAGACATAGTTCTCCATAAGCTCACATAACACCATCTTGTCCAATAAAAAAATAATTACCTATGTACACATTCAGCAAACTGATGATGTAACTGAATTTGTGGCCCCCTGCAAAAGATTAAGTCCTCAAAATTTCAGCATTGAAGGGTATGGGTCCCTGGGACACCACCCCACTAGGGAAGCCATTGGAGTTAATGGAAGCTGAGTGGGAGGGAGAATAACTCTCTTTTGAGGATGTGGTTGTTGGTAGGGTGCTTGGGCACCCAAGAATGGCTACACACAGATTCATATAAATGCAATAATTGTACTCATGAGGTTGTTGGTAATATTTTGTTAAAAGAGAATCTGAACACAGAGAAACCCTGTCTCGAAAAACAAACCTCCCCCCACCAAAAAAAAAAAAGATAACCAGAAGTTGAGCGGGAGGTTGGATGACTGGTATTAGGGGATATTGGAGGAAGGCAGATATAGACAGATATGATTGATATACATTATATAAATGTATAGAGCTTCCAAACAATAAAAATATTAAAAACAAAACCAAAAGTTATGTTAGTCATTCATAAATTGTGATCCTTTATCTGCATTTCTTTGTGTGCTTTCTCATGCTGAGAACATGTAATATGAGTGTCTTGCAGCCACTGACTTGTTATACATGTGAAAACTAAGTAGACTGAGACTTTGGCAGGCCAACTTTCGTGCTCAGTCATTGATTTGTTGCACAATTATTTGACTCAGAGCCTATCATTAGATTCATAATTATTGGTTTTGTTTCAGCCAATGGATTTGGTGCACAGTCTTTTGATTTGTTTGGTGTCTGCCATTACATTTAGCCTATAATTGTTGTTTGTCACATCTACTATGAAAATTGGTTAGTGTCTTTGTGTCAGTCCTGACCTGGGAAGAGAAATAATCACATGAAACCTAGGATTTCAACAGTGCTGTAGTGAATATTTTGCATATGCGAAAGCTTCAGTCAATCCATAGAAATGCCCCCAAATTGCAAAAGTGCGAGTGTTAAAATAATGCAAAATCTCTTAAGAATACTGATGTTCACAGCTCATCCAGTGATGGGACAAAGAAAAACAAGGGAAAGACAGTACTTGAAATGTATTTCATTAGCACAAGATTAGCTCAGGAACTACCAAAACCCAAACAAGAATTGAGAGAACTCAATTTTGTGATGATTGGATGAGTCAAACCAAGACTAAAGCAGTGTGCTATATAATTTTATGGAAATAAATCTCTCTAGTAATTTTATCTCCCCGTTTTCCCTGAAAAAGACTTTATTATCATGAAATACTCTCAGATCTTTTCTCAAGCTTGTTATAGTTATAATGCTACCTTGGGTAGTAATAAATCCTTGCATTCCTTTGTGGGGTGCTAAGTGGAAAAATGTTGAGAATTGTCAAGAGAGTTATTAACATCAACATTATAGGCTCTCATGCATGATCTTGGGTATTACGATATGAAATAAGCAGTAATATTGTCTCATGAATCTAAGGCTGATGGTTTCTGAATACTCAATGTATCAAGACTTGTACTGGAAACTGAAAAACTCTGATCCACTCACTGAACAACAGATGGGCCTAATCAGCTGAAATGCATAACTGCAAGAAACGTTGAGTTTTTTCATTCAGCTAACATGCTGATATATGATAATTAATAATGATCATGTATCGACCCTTCAATTAAGAAGCAGGTCCATGATTTGTACTGAATGCTTCCAACATCAGTGCACTGTGCCTGAACCATACTCACATTTTAGACTCTTAGGTGATAGAGGGTAAGTTTCTTAACCTCCCTAAGATTATTGTGTGTGAAGCACAGAAGTATTTCATTGACTATTCTTGAGCCAGCATTTTTCTTTTGGTAATTCCTGGTAGAAAATACGCTGCAAAATGCGAATGTCTTGACTAAGGATCAGAAACCTTTATGGAGCTAAAGTTGATAATAAGCAAGTGGCACAAATAGAATTGCTTGAGTAGTAAGACATTTTATTTACAACACAATGTGGTCTGTAAATTATCTTTAACATCCTATCCCTTAAATACTGGCATTCCTTTGTATATTGTGATGCATCTCTACTAAGATTTTCATAGCTACAATCTGATATATAAAATATTGATTTTTAAGACAACATCAACCATTTGATTAATATTTGGGTGACAGCATATTAATGCTGGGGTAAATTTTTTAACAAAGGGGGGATTCATAGATTTTGAGGTAACTCAGCACTTTGGAAATGTCTTAAAACTGAATTGAACTCAGTGATTAAACTAACTATAATATCTCATAAAGCATATCAAAAGTCATTGTGGCTATTAATATATGAAATAACAGGAGTAGATTATTTATTTACTCAACTTTTTATTTGATTCAGGAATCAAAATCAGGAATTTGCACATAGTAGCGAAGCGTTGTGCCACCAAAATAATCCCCAAGCTTTACAGGTAATGTCTAAGAAGTAGTTTCATCAAAGCAAATATCAAATCTGGGTTAAGAAAACAGAAAGTTCCTACCATATTTATGAATTCAAGAAGGCAACACAGGTCCCCAGAAAGAAGCAAAGGCACAATCATATCCAAAACACCTGCATATTGAGGCTGAGTGTAAGAAAAGATCTTTGAAGAAATGCTTCAGCAGAGTTGAGGTAGATGTTTAACTAAATGTTACCTTTGACAGATTAAGTCAGACAAACCTCTGAGAGCTACCATAAATGCCAGGGTCATGTAAATAAGAAAGGACTGGTTATCTGGGTTCAACAGTTTGGAGATTTTACTTCTTTCTCTCTGCTCTTTTAGACTTTCATATCAACAGCAACCTGTTGTTGAAGCAACCTCTTCTAGAGGGTACAGACAACCATCTCTGAGCAGAGCAAAGGAAATGGAGGGCTGTCTTGAGAACATTAGATTCATTAGAAATCACTCTAAAGGAAAGAGTGGAAATCTTGACTCTATAAAAAGATGGCAATTATGCTAAAATAACAAAGAACTGTTATGTGGGGGTGATTATTGCCTGTTTATTACTTTATTATGATTTTCTACTTTGTGTGTTAAACAAATTTAGCACATATTGGTAAGCCAAAGATAATATATTGCTTAGGTCATATAAGAAATCTCTATACTGGAGATGCGTAAATGGTTCAGCTATTAATTTATTTGTTTTGATATGAGTAACAAGGTAACAAAAAAGTGGAATTGCATTAAAATAGATAACAGATGATAAGAAAGGGGAGCAGTATGCTTCTGCAAGATAATTTCTTCTTTAGAACAGGGATGGGATGAAGGAAACGGCAGTAGTGCATGAGCGCTTACTGAAGCAGGTGGGGATGGATTAAGGTGTGAATATGATCGAGACAATTTGTATATTGTTGTCTAAAAACTAATGAAATATTTTATTATTAAAAATAAGTAAGAGGGGAAGAAGCACTTGTTGCTTTTTCAGAGGACCCTGATGTAGTTCTTAGCATCTACATGATAGATCACAACCATCCATGACTCCAGTTTCAGAAGATCAGACACCATCTTCTGACATACACAGACAACTCTATGGGCATACAAACACAGGCAAAACAACCACAAATATAAAATGAAATAAACAATAAGTTTTAATAAAAAAGAAACTCCATTCCCTCTACTTTGATATGGAAAATGATTACCTGAGTTGAATGAAGACGGATGTGGGTAAGAATCAAAAGTCAACAAAGTAAACTTTTTTTTCAGCAATTATCACACTGGTAAATAAAAAAAATATTTTTAAATATCTTCTAAAAGTATTTTTAATATACAGGTCTGAAATACAATAGATAACTACAATGACAAAGATAAATATGAATTCATGAGATAAACAGATAAATACAAAAAAAAAAAAAAGAAAGACAGCTTTTCTCCATGTAGAATTGTCTTGTGGGCTAGAGAGATTGCTCAGTGGTTAAGCTCATTTACTTCTCTTTCAGAGAACCAAGTTCACTTCCAACTCCTCACCAAGCATCTTATAAACCTCCTGTAATTCTACCTCTAAAACATTTAATATTTCTCGCCTCCACAACTACATCACTCATGCATATACATACCTACACACAGATTCCACATAAATTAAAATGTTAAAGATAAATGATGTATTTATATATGACATTCTTGAAAAATAGCAGAAGTGTAACAAATAAATATTTCCAAGTATGTTCTTATGAATATTCTGAGGCTAAGGATTACCATGTAAGATCAATGATGAAACTGTATTTCTTTATGGTGTGCTCTGTATGGGGTTTGAAGCAAATATGCTACACAAACAACCCAATGTATAAAAATCATCTTTGGCTAAGGTGTTCGTACAATGTATCTTTGTCTCTCCAAAAAAAAAAAAAAAAAAAGAAAAGAAAAAAACACACACCTCTATAAAAATTAAATACTCTTAGCAAGGGTCCTATGTTGTTCCAAAATGCTCTGGAGGAGGATATCACTTGACTGTACAATTTCTGAAAGAAGGGAGAAAACTCATTTGTAACAGAAAATTTTACAATATCTACCACAGAAACCATTTGTATATCAGTCCATGTCTTCCCTGCTGAAAGGTTAATCTATTTTCAAAATCCAAGAAGTTTAAAATCTGTATATACGAACTATGTAACAAGCTCTTTCCTTTAACTTTTTTAACTTTATATTTACATCTATGTATTTTCATTTTTAATCCTGAGGACTAACACTTTTTTTAAACACTTCTGAAATACATATGGTTTTATGCAAAAGACGTAGGGTACTTAACCTTCACCCTTGTTTTAAATTATGTAAGTCCACCGTATTACATTACCCAAGATTTAAAAATCAGCTCTCATTTCATTTTCAAAATTGCATTTCAAGATTTGTTAGATGTTTCCAGTGAAAGCTAATGCACTAAGAAGAAAAAAACAGTATTCACAACACGTAATAGCCAGAAGCAATAATGATATTATTTCTAGATCAATAGTGTCTTCTTCTAAAGAAGCTTAAAATCTCTTTTAGATAAACAATCATTAATTTTTAAAGTGTCTGTAAATAAGGGAAGTGACAAGACTTTTAAGTCTCAAAGGGAAGCTATGAATAGTGTCATGTAATAAAAATGAGTACCCTCACTTAACTGAGTGCTAGGATTATCTTAAAGAAAGCTCATGGGGAAAGGGGAGATGCCTCAGTGCATAAAGTGTTTACCTTTGAATCATGAGGACCCAAGGTCACATTTCCTGCAACTACAGAAAACAGGGACAGTAGCATGTCTGCAGTTACATTGTTCTTACAAGGAGATGGGAGACAAAAAACGGAGAATTCATGGAGGATTGTGAGCCAACTTGTTTGTTGTAAACGGCTGTGAACAAGAAAGTGACCCTGTCTTAACCAAGGTAGAAGGTGAGAATTAATGTTCAAGGTAGACTCCTTACCAGCACAGGGACACCATGACATGCCTATGTATGCACACATGAATTATAGGTAAACAATAAACATATGTACCTCTCTCTCTCTCTCTCTCATCTGAGAATCACTTTTGATTAGAAAGGCTCTACCACATCGCTTGATGGCTTAACGTCAAGTGAAATTGGACAGAAGTCTTGGCACGATGTAGGACAAGTCTATGGCTTGGTCTCCATGTTAGTATTTACCACTGGGTCAAACTGAGTGACTTTTAAACTCAGTTGCATGACTTCTGACTACCCCTGTTCTTTTCATTTCCTCACATCCTTGTGAGATCACCTGAGCATTCTCACAATGTCCAGATGTCACAAGAATCTCCATCTCAGACCATGATATATGCATCAGACTTTGGGTCCCTATGTGCATATATAACAGTCAATCAAACATGCTGGTAAACTTCTCGAAAATGTTTAAGGACCTGGCTTAGAGCCATTTTTTTTTCCTTTCCATTTCACTAAATACTTCATAAACCTGTACATTTTATATATAACTAACCATCCTGAGACTGTAGAGTTTCTAGAATGAACAACCCCAAAAGTAAAATAAAGAAAATACAACAATGTGGCAAATTAGTCACCCTCTTTTATCCTCTCGACTATTGGTACCTCCTGGTAAACGGACTAACGCCAGTATTTGTGCAGAATCTATAGCAGAGTGGAAAAGACTCAGGATCTAAGTGTCAGTGCATTTGACTCCAAAATATGTACTACTCCCAAAACACCTCTGTAGAGGCTACCTAATGTTTGTATGATTCATCCCTGCTCTGCTTACTGTTTAAGCACTTTTTAAAAAATATATGGCAGCCAGAGAGTGGTGGTACACGTCTTTAATCCCAGCACTTGGGAGGCAGAGTCAGTAAATTTCTGAGGTCGCGGCAAACCTGGTCTACAGAACAAGTTTCAGGACTGCCAGGGCTATAAAGAAAACCCTTATCTAGAAAAACCAAAATAAATACATAATTTGGCAAGTCGACATAAAAGAAAAGTGCTTGAATGCTTTATGGGCTGACTGATTTTAAAAGCTGAAAAAGAGTCAAAGACAGAATGAAACAGATATGAGATCTGGGATCAAATGCTCATCCTCTTGCTAACTCTATCAATTGCCCTAAGCTGTTTTAGAATATTTTCATTTGAAAAAGATTTTTTTCCCCAGGGGAAGACGTCATGATCAATAATGACTACAGAATAACCATGCTGAGTTCAAAGTTTTTCAAATTTATCTGGAGCTTTAAATTGGATAAGTAATGATGGGACAACCCAAAACACCTTAGTAAGTGCCTCATTTATTGCAAGTAATGTTGCATGCATCCATGTTCTTCACCTACTACTTCTCAGAGAAATGGATAAATATCATTTACTAAGAAATTGAAGCCATATAGGCAAAAGTCATAAAAAGACATAAAACCAGGAAAAATTCTGAAAATCATGTAAATAAGTCCCGAGGAAAGACAAAGGACTGCAGGAAAGCAACTGTGCTGAAATCTACCGAGACCTGGAAGCCACAGAAGCCAATATATCAAGCATAGTATGAGCCACTCTTAGAGAAGATTTCATGGAGAGAAAACCAAAACTCTTCAACTGATGACAACAGTGTCATAGTGTCTAAGGGTATAATCTTTCAGGATAGACTGTTGAGCTTGAGTTATTACTCAGCATATACAACAATGAAGCTGAAATCAAGTGATTTACCATCGCTCTGCCTCAGTTTCCCGAACTCTTAAATGTAAATAAAATCTGCTGTATGGAATGTACATTTCAAGATTAGATTTATATAGAAGTATGTATCATAGTATATATTATATATCAGGATATATCATATTATAGTTCTGACTACTTTTGTGAGGCTAAATAGGCTGTATATTAGTTAGTGATGCAGACATTGGGAGGGTCTGTCTTATCTTTAGAAACAGCAATGTATTACCATACCAAAATAGTAATTTGTCATCCAATTAATGACATTATTAGAGTATTATTCAAATCCTATCATATATGTTTGATTTTTAAATTTTTACTTTAACAGGCTAAGAAGTAAAGTCATGGTTAAATTTAATAATTAGTAAAATTGCACTCATGTGTTTCTAAGCATATCTTTACAACATCGTGATAAGATTCCAACAGCTCTTATTGGCTCCCTTTCTCATCATTGGCCTTGTCCATGAAGGAGATCATACTGGAAATCACATCATGTGGCATCAAGTTTCTAGTTACAATAACTAACTAGGGGTGAATATGAGAACAGTACAAGCAGCAGCAGCAGCTTGTCTACACTGTCTTCATTAAATGCCTACAGCATGCAAATGATTGCTAGTTTAATAACTACAGGGATCCTCTTCCAGAATTAGTTCACTGGAACACAGGAAAATTGAGCAGTTCCCCATTTGAAAGCTGAGAGTACCTAGGGCCCGTAAGAACAATGTTGAGTCTATAAGCGGGATCCATGTAAAAGGCAGATGACAAGTGAAGGAACTATTAGAGACAAGCTTAGCTCTCAATGGCTTCACATTCAAAAATGCTACCCTTAGTTCATTAGAACTAATCAAGGTCCATGTTTTTATGCATCCAGTACTAGGCCATTACCTGTCTCCAAACCATCAATTGAAATCCAGCTGGTTTGTTCTACTCCAGTCATCCATTCTACCCTGTTCAATTCTCCCTCGTTTCTTTCAGAAGCAGTGCATCTATTTTTGACCATTTGATTAATCTTATTACCCTCTTGTGCTAAACTAATCTCTCAGTAATAAGCAGCTGGTACTAACAAAACCACAACTTAGCTTTCAAGGCACACTTGAGCTAACCAGGTTTCATTCGAAGATAGGTTTATGGAGTCAAAAACTAATTCAGTAATTTCCAACATATGCCACTTTAGAGGAGAAACAGAAGGTATTACAGAATAATTTGAGTCTTCTTGGTTCTATTCGATACTTGGCCCCTGGGTATTTCTAGTTTTAACTGACAAGTTATTCAGAAGCCTATTTCTTTGACTTTGAGATAGTTAAAGGAAGTCTTTAATGAAACATGGCAATAAGAAACCTTTGATTAACCACACAGAAGATACTATCAACCAAATCTAGCTGATCAAATTAAAGTATCTGTCTCCACAGAAGATGAAAGCTACAATGTCTGATAATAGAATGCATCTGGTTGATTATTATTATTATTATTACTCTTTCCTATAGACAAAATGCCATGAACTCAGTTAAAATAAATGTGACATAAATAGTACGGTGCTAATAGACATCCAAGCTTCAACTATTACTTAAGAACATATTTTTTTTCAGTAGGGAATTCCCTTATATTTTTTAAAAAAGTATATTTCTATACAAATTGAATAAAACAATGGAAGATATGTTTAATATTCGATGTTCTTGTTTACCTAGAGAGTACATTGTAATTTTCAAGTTTCCCACTGCTCTAAATCCAAAGTCAATTTGCTTCTATTTGGGGAATTTTCAAAGGCAGGTTGACAGGATAGCTAGATCAATAATTTCCAGAGCATTTATTTTTTAGGTATAGAATCCTCAGTCCTATGCTGTCTATAAATATATGAGCTATTATATCTGAACTCTCCAAATTACCTCTCTCTAGGGCCTTTTATGCTCTATCCTTTCTAATCACTGAAGTCAGGGCAATATTTAAGAATCTGAATGGAAGCAATTTCTGTACATTTTTGTGAAAATAAACTTTTATATAAGTCAGGTACCATGATATCAATGAACTGATCCCTGGGAAGGGTTTCTTGTCTTGAGAATGGCTCTTACAACATCTACAGTTCAATAAGAAAGAACATTGATCACAGAGCAGTTGGAGTTCTAAAGAGGGTAGAAACTAATGAGAGTTGGAGAAAATATTTCTATGACTCTATGAAGATAAACAAAACAACTAACGATAAACATTTGCCTACAAGTATTGTATATCAAATATTTTCTTTAAACCCCACCCCTAATTTTAGTTTTCTTCTAATGTACTCTGCAGTTTTCATAGAAGCTCAATGGACTTCCCCTAAACTTTTTACTTCTTAAAGTAAACAAACAAACAAAAAATCATGCTGAGGCCTCTTATAAGAAGATGAGCCTTGGTGATATGGATGAGACATGTCCTTCACAGTCTCAGATATTTTAACAGTCGGTGCACAGTTGACAAGGCTATTTGGTCTGAGAGGTTTGGGTTATGCACCTTTGCTGGAGGAAGTAATTCACCATGGGTGAGCTTTGATAAGCAAATCCTTGCCTCCAACAAGTTTGATCTCTGTTTCCTTCTTCCACTTGAGCTTGTGCCATCTCAGATTCTTGCCATACCCGCCTGCTGACAAGCTTCCCAGCCATGGTGCAGTCTTGTCCCCTGGAACATTAAGTCCCAGGAAACTTTTATTTCGATAAGTGGTCTTGTCCATGGCACTTTATCAGAGCAATGCAAAAGTAACTAATACAGGGTGTTTCAGGACAGCTACACAATTGTCTCATTTCCTCCTGACCTTCATTGGCTCAGGGAAGAATCCAGGTATGCACCGCACAAACCTCATTGTAGATTCCACTGGTAAAGTGAATTTGAGTAGACTTCGATTTGCTAAATTCTATATTAGATCAAACTCCTAGAAAATGAGAAGATGACTCAGAGGTTTTCACGTTATTTTCAATTGTATATTTTATGAAACATTGTGCACTGCAAGCTGTAGCTTTGATAAGGCAGGAAATGTGATATATCTTAGGAAGTGATGAAAGATGAGAACTCCAAATGGAGGCCACATCTCATCATTGCATGCATGTCATACAGTATTCTATGTATTACACGCATGGTGCCAAACGAGGAGAAAAATAATTTACTTCTTAAAGCAAACTCATATATTCTTTTTTTAAATTTTTGTTTTACATTCCAACCACCATTCTCCCTCCCACGCAGTCCCCTGATTTCCCCACATCTACTACTCCCAAAGGGTAAGAACTCCCATGAAGAGTCAACAAAGACTGGCACATTAAGTTGAGGCAGGAACAAGGCCCTCACACCCTCTGCATTAAAGATAAGCATTGCATCCCACCATAGAGAATGAGCTCCAAAAAAGCTAGGTCATGCATCTGGGATAGATCCTGTTGCCACTGCAGGGGCCCCTGCGATAGACCAAGCTCTACAACTGTCTCCCACATGCAGAGTGCCTAGTTCGATCCCACAGAGGCTGTACAGCTCTCAGTCTAGAGTTCATGAGCTCCCACGAACTTGGTTCCACTGTCTCTGTAGATTTCTCCATCATGCTCTTGACCTCCCTTGCTCATATATTCTCTCCTCCCTCTCTTTGACTGGATATCCAGAGCTCTTCCTGTGCTTGCCTGTGGGTCTCTGCATCTGGTTCCATCAATCACTGGATTCACCAATCTGATTACAAAGGGTGGCCAGTTCAGGCACCCTCTCCACTATTGCTAGGAATCTTAGCTGAGGTGATATTTGTAGATTCCCAGGAATTTCTTTAGCACCAGGTTTAGCCAGGGATATGCAAACCAAAACAACTCTGAGATACCATCTTACACCTGTCAGAATGGCTAAAATCAGAAATACTTAGGACAGCTTATGTTGGAGTGGATATGGAGTAAGAGGAACACACCTCCAGTGTTGGTGGGAGTGCAAACTTGCACAGTTACTTTCAAAATTAGTATGACAGTTTCTCAGAAAATTGGGAACCAAACTACCTCAAGACACAGTGATACCACTCTTAGGCATATACCCAAAGGATACTCAATTATACCATAAAGACACTTGCTCAACAATGTTCATAGTAGCATTATTCATAACAACCAAAACCTAGATGACTCTCAAGTGAAGAATGCATAAGGAAAATGTGGTACATTTACACAATGGAGTATTACTCAGCTGTAAAAAACAATGACATCAAAAAGTAAAGAGTCACAAACCAGATTTACCTTCATTTTTCATCTTCGCTATGGCCTCGTTTACAAGCTATGTACAACATGGTTCTGAACACTCCCTTCGCTATTCAGTTTAGAAAGCCCACATTTGTGCTTCTACTGACATGCTTTGGAAATCATGTTATAGATGGCCTTAAGACTCAAGCAAGGTACAGCATCACAGCAGTAAACACACTCACTTGACACTCAATAATTCTTGTAAATTGTCTATAAAAGGTGACAGAATTGACACCACATTTCTAAACACAAACTATACAGGCAACCTGAAACTAAGGCCCCTCAAATTCCATGCAATTCATCTGGTGTATGAAAACAGTTTTCTACTACTGTAAATTCATCAGGGTTTTTTCTGTCTTCTAGTTCCTCCCTCCAATGATTTCACCAACCATGTCTTCTCCCAGATGCTGGAGAAAACAGAGAGACAAAAAGAGGCAGCACAAAGTCTAAGGTATAGGAAGGAGAGGATAGAGAATAGGGAGTACAATTCTGGTGGAGGCTCAGCCTGTGTCCTGGCATCTATATATCCACATGGGAGGTTCTGAAGGAAACTCCATCCCAAATCCCCTCACCCATCTCTCTCCAAATCCTGTTATATCTCAGAAAGCCTGACAAATGGTGACTCCCTCACCCCAGAGATGCTCAAGACCACTCCCACAGGGTATTTAAACTGACCTCCAGGAAACAGACACACGGTTTTTCTGTCTCTCTTTTGTGTCTCCTCTCAGGGAGGTTGAAAAATCATCTGGAAGCATTTTATCCATCAAACCTGGGCTCTTTCTAATTCAGTTTGATTGATCTGATTTGGATTGCTGCATCAGCAGAGAGGCTTATTGGAGTGCAGAAAGTTTTCATGTATAATTAAGAGAAGTGAATTTGCAAATGTCAGATTCGTCAAATTCTTAATATCATTTTCTTCGTTTTATAAATTAAGGGATGCTTCCATTTTTCGTAATGCACCATAACTGTCTTTGTACAGTTGCTTCAGATCTAGCAAATATAGAAAGACCATACCTCATTATACACACTTGTCCAAGACTTTTCCAGTCCGTACTTCTTACTAAAATAGTTTGTCTGTTTTGTGACAGTCTTGTTGTTTTGTTCTGTTTACATATGACAAAATTGAGATGCACCAAGGTTTCAAAATGTTTATGCAGTAGGGCAGTATAATTATAATGGGCCTTGAAACTAACTAGGCTTTCAGACTTGAAAATTCAAACGTTCCTTCCACTAAGCCATGTGACTTCCTCAAATATATTTTTAGACAAGTCTCTGGGCACATGATAACACAAGAGAAATTTCTTTTTTTAATTGGCACGTGACCAAATAATTAAAAAGTCTTAGATCTTATTGCCTAAAGTCACAGTGCAACATGACAGCGTTTTACAGCAAAAATAGATGACCTTACAAGTACATGGATTTTAAGCACCAACTTTCCCACAGTGAGCCAGCGCTAGTCTTGTGAGCATGGGTACTTTAAATACCAAAGCACGAGTTGGGGAAGATATTCAGAAATGCAGCTCTCATTACAGATAATCAAAAGTAAGAAGTAGTGGGAAAGAAAGCTCTAGACCCTTCCCAAGGCACCTTCTGAAATCAACACCTTTCTTATGTAAATTTGGAATGAACTGAGATGTTAAATATCAAGAGAAACCTGGAATATGTAACAAATAAAGCTTACAGGCCCTGGCTAGAGAGTTCTCAAATGGATTATATAGGTTCTTAGAGAGGCATACTAATAGAATTACTGACATTGATGTGGATCTGTAGACCAAAAAGAACATTCTAGTGCAATTTAAGATACCTAATTCTTAAGGAGCTGGTTTCACATATTCAAATTACTGTGGTCAAGCCCATTTCAGAAACTGCAGTAACTCTCCCTATGAAATCCATGATGGGCTTTGTCATATTAAAGACTCCTGAACATATCTCTATTAAAACATCATCTTAAACACAGGATTCCAAAAATAACTTAACCATAAAATAGTGTGATGTATAATTTTACTTCTCATTAGCATCCTGACTAGGAAAGAGATACACCAAAATAACCTTTTTCTAATATAAAGTCAGCTAATAATGAACAAGGTCAATGATTCTTCCAATACCAGCAAAGGTTGCTTACTGAAATGATGCTTTTTAAATCTATCAGGAAAGTTTCTTTACATCTAAGAAGCATCATGACTAAGTTTGGAATTACTTTATTATAGCAAAAAGGGAAAATTTCAAGTAGCATTGCTTTCAAATTGCAGCAAATTATGAACTCCATGAAGGCAATAATTAAGCTTCCTTTTCCAACCCCACATTGTAGCGTTCAGATAAGTGGGAAACTTGCAAGGCATATTCAAGGGGTAGAATGAATGAGTAAGTGAATATGTACAAATTGCAACCTTACACTGTCTGCACTTGTAAATCTAAACCCTGCAGCTCATTGCTAAAAGTTTGTGTTTGATTGATTGTTTTTTATTATTCTACCATCAGTATTCATCATTTGTAAAAGTGAGAATGCAGAGGACGATCAAAAACTTGAGTCATTACCCCTCAAACTGGAGAGGGAGGGGGAGAGGAGTGGGGGGGAGGGGGAGAGGAGAGGGAGGAGGGGGGAAAAGGGAGACGGGGAGGGAAATGGGAGGCGGAGAGGAGGCGGAAATCTTTTTTTTTTTCAATAAAAAAATTATAAAAAAAAAACTTGAGTCATATTCCTGGCAAAGGTCTCTTAAGGTGACACTCAGCCCCCTTGCTTCAATTTTAATTACATAAGCCCATTTTTTACAATATATACAGTGGTCTGTCAGGTTTTCCATATTTCTTTATTTTTAAAATACCTTGGCACCAGCGTAGTGTCCTTAAGAACACAAAAAGCTATGATATTTCACCACCACCATGAACAAAAACAGTGTAGTGGATAAGTTTGGTTTAGGCAAGAGTTACAGTGTTCAAACCTGATGTGTTGATGGCTGTGAGTTCATTTTTTTGAGAACGAAGAGAATCAACAGCACAAATTGAGTAAGTTGTTAAGGGGGTACAAAGCGGACACACATGCATATATAGTCACTCCTGTGACTCTAGGAAGTGGTTTTCCCATGAAGCATCGTATTTCCTATTGCCTAAATCAGTATGTAAGGCTACTTTACACAGAGTAACTCTTAGAAATGATGAAAACTAGCTGCATTTCAGCCTTCTCTTAGCTCATGAGAGATTGTGATGTCAGTGGAAAGAACTCCCAGTTCCTAGTTTCATATATTTTGTATTAATAAATGGTTAGTTGTTTCACTTCATCTAAAGAAAATAGCAAGATCTCATGGTTCTAATACCCAGTAGACAATGCTTGGAATCCTGCTATACACTCTGGAGAATCCTTGGAGTTCTCTGTTAAGAAAACCTGACCTGTGTTTAATGTGTTTTATTCATTTAATGTTCCTACGTGTACAGATTTTTATATCGAATACAACCCTCCTTCACTTTCTATCATTCTCTCTTCCCTTTTCTTACCCCTCCTCCCTCTCTTTAATCTTCTTTCTTCCTTAGAATATTTTATGTGTACTTTCCCTTAACAAAACATAAATGATGTAGCGTGACTATAAAAATCTCAGAATCACAAAGAAATAAAAAAAATATGTGATATTTGTCAGATATAGGCTTAGTTCACTTACTATAACTGCCTCCAGTTGCACCTACTTTCCCACAAACTCCGTAACTCCATTCATCTTTGTGACAAAATATTTCTATTCTGCTGTGCATTGACTAGTTTATGAGAACTTGGCACAACCTAGGCTCGGGATAGCTTCCTTTTCAGACATTTCTATAATCTACTGTGATAACGTACCTGAGATAATGCTTTAGGATCTGAAATGTTCCCTAAAGGATCATGTGTTAAAGGCTTGGTCCCAATTGAGTTTTAGGAAGAGATTGGATTCCTGCATCTCTGATCTCATCAATGGCTGGGTCTGCTGGTTCCTAGGTTAAGAATTTAAAAGGTTATTGGAAGGGTTATGGATGTCTGATGGGTAGAACCTTACTGAGAGGGGTAGATAACTGGAAGTGTTGCTTTGGAGATGATATCATGTCCTTTCTCACCCTACCCTGTTTCCTAATATCTACATACAAACTACATACTTTTTTCCTTCAGGTCTCTTGTGATTCTCTGCTCACAGTAGCCCTTGAAAATAATGAAGCCAGCCAACCATGGACTGAAATTTCAGAAATCATGAGCAAAAATAAATTGTCCTATTTTTAAAGCTGTTCCAGATGTTTTTTTTTTTCTCACAGCAGCAAAAAAAAAAAAAAAAAAAAAAAAAAAAAAAAAAAAAATAGCACACCTAACACAATGACTCAAGGGTGAATCCTGGGTATAAGAAACATAGCTTACAGTCATTTACTCTGAAAAGGGGTGGATAATGGATAGTGGTCATTTTTCTAAACCAGAGAAGTCCTATAATTTGCAACATAAAGTTAAAAATACTTTAATGCCTTAAATATATATATCTGAGGAATTTACTAAGCAAACTTTAAACAAAAAGGCATGCAAAATTATGTTTCAAGTTTGAGACAACTAAGATAAATAATTTTAATTAAAATTCAGAAACATAGAATATGCCAATAAGGCCTCAAGGATTATAAATTCCAGATTAGAATATACATGAAACTAAATTTGTTCCTTTTAGAAAATGAAATTTTCCATTAAAAATAAATAAATCCTTATGACTTCCAAAGATCAGGGAGCAACATAGAAAAGGAATAGGAAAACAGATAGGATCAAGGGAGTGGGAAGGTAAGCTGTGAAATGCTTTTCTCCTGACAAAGCCTGACTATTACATATGAGCACACAGTAGCTGTGTCCACCAGCAGAAGACTTGTACAAGATCCAGCCGGTTAAAAGTTTGGGGGAGCCGGGCGGTGGTGGCGCACGCCTTTAATCCCAGCACTTGGGAGGCAGAGGAAGGCGGATCTCTGTGAGTTCGAGACCAGCCTGGTCTAGTGTGTTACAAATAAATGATGTAATATAAGAATAGGAATTTGGGAGGGAGTACTGACTGTGGTCCTGGGAGTAGTTAGAGGTGGAGGAGAGGAAGGTAAGACCAAGATACAGAATCTACATCTATTAAAATACATAAATATGAAATAAATAAACAAATAAATAAGGAAAATGTATAGCAGTATAGAGGTAAGGAGGTCTTTGGTAGATCTCTTAGATAGCAGGCAGAAGGCTCCAGATCCCATTCCAACAACAATAAAAAATAGCAAAAATGTAATGTACAACAAAGGTTTTTTTTCTATATCCAATTAAACAATTTTGTGTACTTCAAAAGATTAGATTAGTCCCACCAAGGTTATACCCAGGTTATCTGTCTCCTTTTCTGTTAAGACACATGTAATATGATTATCGACACGACACTCCACCATTTTCTGGGGTTTTGCCTACACTTATCAAGGGAGGGTGATAAAATTTGGCATCAATTATCCCCAACATAAACATTTCAGTAGGGCTACATGACTCTATATTATGTGTGGAGGTTCTGTCAAGGGAAATCAAAGTTCACAAACGGTTGTGAACCCTGGCTCATAGAAAACCAAAGAGCTAAACCAGAAAGGAGGATGGCCAAAGCCAGATGGAGCAGGAAAACAGGAAACAAAACAGATTAACCATCGCCCTGGAGACAGAATATATTCTTTGCATACTCCGACTTTCCAGTGTCTATTCTTTAGGCGAGAACAAAATATATTCTAAAATGTTTGTTTTTCTTAAGTTATTTGCATATCCTAGCTTGTTATTTCATAATTATACTCTGGTTTAAAAATCTGAAGATTTGAGCCATTTTTGTCTTCCTTCCTTCCTGTTAACTTGTTTATGCTGTGGAACTTCTGAGTCTATAATTAAATTATTGTCTCAAACAAATTTACCACATCCATGCATATATTAGCATTTCATTATAACTGTAGGCAAACATAAATGTATGCCAGATGACGTAAAGCTGAAGTGCTCCATGGATCTAAGTTCACATTTATGGTATCCCACAACTAGAAAGCAACAGAAATAATAACTCTATGTACTCTAGGAAATAATAACAAGGTATAATAGGTGAAAACATTCCCCAAACACTTATTTCAATTCTCTTTTATACCCCATTGATATTATGCTTGTCCAGGAAAATGCTTTAACTGATGGGGAATGACAATGAATGTGATCAGCAAAAAAACCTTAAATACATGTAAGGTTTTCTGTAGTCTTTGTACTCTGGGAATCCACTCTGATAAAAGCTTTTTCACTCTCACAAAGATGGATACATGACAATCAAACGGACAAAGGCTACTGTTTGGAAGAAATTCCTAGCCAAACCTACTCTTGTTGGTTGAAATAAAATCCCCTTTATGAAGAGTACTTGCTGTGGAAAGTGTCTTATGTTTGGGGGTAATTTGTTTTACAGAACCGATATAGCTTTAATAAAGACAGAAAACAGAGATAACAAATGTAAGGGGAGGGGAGGGAAGACAGTTGCAGAAGTAGGCTTAAATGAGTCTTCGGAATGATACATGTTTATAGTTCTAAGCTAATAGACTGAGTATATAGTGGATACAGAATTGAGTGATGAGGATGTGTTCCTAGGAATACATTGGTAGGTTAATATGCCATTGTATATGCACTGCAGAGTACATTTACAAAAGCCCAGATTATATTGGTCCATAACTGGTATGCCTCCATGATTTACTAGACTCTAGGTTAATGAGACCCCTTCCGGCATTACATAGCATATGTCTTTAGAGTAGAGTTATATTTAGAAACAGAAGGAAAACCTACAAAATGAATCATGTGGTGTGGTTCATATATAACCAAAAGTACTGAGTTGAATAAATGTTTCAGCAATTAAGTACATTGGCTGCTCTTCCAAGGAGCCCGGGTTTGATTCCCAGCACTGACAAGGTGGCTCACAACCTCTGGTAACTTCAGTTTCAGGGAATCTGATGTCCTCTTCTGCTCTCCACATGCACCATTAGTGTTTGTGATGCACCTGCATGCAGAACACCCATACACATAAAATAGTAAAAAAATTAAAACCAAATAAACCATCAACATGGAAGTTCATTTACTTTGTTGTGTATGATGTAGTAAATATAGCTTGTTCTGCATGTATGCCATCGGTCACACTTAAGCTTGTTTACACCAGTGCCAGTGCAATGACTAGAACACTACATATCATTATGAAGACTCCCATGCAGCCAAGCAACGTGACTTTTATTTTAGTCTGCAATTTCCCTTATAGACTCTGTTTACCATGGATGAAAGCATCACTCTGTCGTGTGTGATTACACATGCATGGGTATATTGATAATAGTTTCTCAAGAGTGTAACACACTTTGAATGTTGCTCTTTTTTGCCACATTGAAACCTATTTTAAAAGGTCTTATTTGGTGAATTTGCTGGTAGAAAGCCGTAACCATCAAAATGATTCCAAGTATGGAAACTTCTAATGTTGTGAGCTTTATTTCCTATTTTTATGAATATAAGAAAAATCTTGCAGATTATATCACTGTCTCATTGTATGGATGGAAGATCAAAAGAAAAAGAATATGTCTAGGGTGAGACGACTACTTCAAACAGACTACTGAATAAATTTATGTACTTTAGAAATTTAAAAGCAATGTGTCTGCTCTACTTTATGAGTTATGGAAGCATACCACAATCTATAGAGCATTACGAGAAGATTTTTCATCTGGCTTATGACCAAAGTTAGTAATTCTTTATATAAACAAATTATGGACTTAGTCCAGACATAGTGTTAAAGATTCTTCTAACTTTTGTGTTAAACACACATGTTCAAGGTACTGAGGTCACAGTAGCCAAGGACTAAAAGAAATCTGATGGATGAGTACAATAGTTACGTAGGACACAGAGTGAGTGTGATCTATACTTGGAGTTCTCACCTATACTTAAAATTATGACATAAATCTCATTGCTATTATTTTTAACCCAGTTTTAGGTCATATCCTATATTCAAATTACAACTTTTTCAAACAAGAATATAGTATTTCTGTTTTTACTCTAGTGGAATTTTCAGGTGAATACATCCTTGCTCTGGGTGGGACCTGGCTTACAAATGATCAGAAATTTTGCAGAATCCCTGGACACTACCCACTAAATGCCAGATGTGCTCCTCTAATTTGGTATAATAATAACTAAATATAGGTACATTCCTTCTGAAACAAACACACAAACAAAAAGTGCTGTCCCTAGAGATACCCACTGAGCTATCAAGTGTCATACAGTGCACTCTCCTGACTCTGCTTGTAAGTTATGATCACAAAATAGCCATGGGAACATGCTAGTATTTTATAGGTATATCCTAATTCTTTTTAACCTTGACAAAAGTCAAAAGAACTATATGATTACTACTATATTGGTGATGATGAAATTGAATAAAGAAGGGTAAGTCAGATCCTATATTTGGACAAACAGAAGCAGTGACTATTAGGAAATGAACTTGAGATCACCAGGACTTCAGACTGACATTCAAAACCTGAACAGGGTCTTTTAAGACATTTTCTACTCAACTTCCTCTCTAGGATCTATGCTAGATAACCTCACAGATCTCTCCCAGTGTGTGTCTCTAAATTTTAGATTAATCTATTTGATCAGATTTGTTTTTATAAAGGTAGTATGAGCACATGTCTTGAAATATACAGTTTCCTTGTCTAAAGCGACTAAAGTACTCAATGATAATAACAAATCAAATAATAGAACTGGGACTGTGGCTCAGACAACATGTGCAAAGCCTCAGGGTTGACTTTTTACAGGGCACCAAGTCTAAGTACTCACCTCATTGAATACCCAGACCCATGTGGTAGATGACAGAAACCAACTGCCACAAGTTGGCATCTGATAGCCACATGTGTGGCATAGTATCCCCCAAATGCACAAAATACAATACATTCCTAAAAATATAAAGACAAAGAGAAACCATCACTCAAACATGAGTCATAATTTTTTATGTTTATACATGTGTATATTGACAAAGAAAATCATGTATAAGTGACAGAAATGAATAAATTGCTTTATGTACATCATCAATACTTGATTCACAAAACTAAACATTCCTTTTCAGTACATTTGACAGGATTTTTTTTTATCACAAGGACGTGATTATTTACATAAAACATTTAAATGTACTTAGATTATCCAAGAGGAATATAATGCTGTGAAGAATAATATTGATTGAGGATAAATAATTGGAATTCTTCTGCCTGAATTTAAAAAAAATCTAGTTATTGCCTATGCTCACTCTAGTGCCAAGCCCTCTTTTCTTTCCATTGTGTTACTAGGAACTTTCCATACTGAATTATTAAATGATCTTTGAAGCTGGCTACAGTTCATAGAACTGTGACAGCCTGATGCGTCTCAGTGCTGTGAACTGTTACTGAAGGACTAAACATCCTTGACAGCTTGATAAAAAATTAATTGTGCTCCTTCCAATGGAAAGGATGAACCCCTGCTTGAGCCTGTTAAACGCAGGGTTTTTTGAGTTCTCAATTTCATCTCTCTTGCAGAGGGCAAACTAGAAGTTTCCCATACGGATTATATAGCACATACATCTCTAGCCAGTTTTAGCAAACACTTTATACTTCAGTTTCTGTCAGTGGCTGAGGACTTTGTCTTCTTTGCCTTCTAAATGTCAGTACATCTTTAAAGAACAGAAGTTAGAGTACAAAGTGGAAGGATGTTAGAACTCTCAATTACGAGGGAACCTATTTAGGTCATATTTGACTCAGATAGGGCAGGCAAGTTTCTTCCCCTATTGAACCTCCATTTCTTTAAACACAAAAGCAAATCAATCCTGTCTAGACCTGCCTCCCAACTATGATTAAAGAAAACTTTGAAAGAAGATAAGAAAATGTACTTTTTGGACCACTTAATCTAGTAGGTATTCAATTAAATTTTTATTTATCGTTCTGATTAGAAAGTCTCAGTATAATATGTGGTCCCTAAAATTCCACTACTTTTCTTTAAAGCATCAGATCACATCACTGTGTAGTAAGTCCTTAATGTCAACTACAAACACAAGATCAGGAGGCAAACTGCTCATAATTAATTCAGAAAATTTGCAGCTGGATACACTAGAAAAATGGGCAATAAAAAAAAATGTATATACAAAGAGAGAAAGAGAGAGAGAGAGAGAGAGAGAGAGAGAGAGAGAGAGAGAGAGAGAGAGAGAGAGGAATCAGAGCAATGAAAGACATTTGTCTTTTTCTTTTGAATTAACTTAGAATCAAGTATTCTATGCATTTTGCACAAGAGAAGCAGTTTTCATCATCAAAAACTTAATTTTATGGAGACAGACCAAATAGAGAGTGCACAGAACACATTGCCTTTCCCTCCTTTCATTCAAAAGCACACTAAATCCCAGCTGTGGAATTTTTTTTGCCCGTATCACCATAACATGTAATTATGACTTTCAACAAATCTCTAGGATTGAGAATACTTTTACTTTTAAAGGAAGTTTCTTGCGGGGAGGGAGTAGACATAGACTGTTATCTGTACTTGCCACGGAGAATGGTATTTTTAAAAATATCTGCTTCTCTCGGCATCTCTTGGCAGGTTGACCTTTCTCTACTGTCATTTATCTTACAGGGGCACACTGTTCATAGACAGTCTGGCTGTCACAAAGCTGTGACAGAGAATCAGAAAAGAAGAGGGGCCAGCAATCAAAACCCACAGGAAAGATGCAATTTTCTTTTTGTCCAAGGTAACATTGAGGAGGGAATCAAAAGACAACAGAAATGCCAGAGGTGTTTTATAACTTTTTACACAGCCTACTCTGAGTCGCTAAACCTCATGGTATCAAGCCCCACGTGCTGATCAAAGGGCACAGAATGGAATCTTCGCAAGGTTGAAATGCGATGCTGTTACTATCAGTTTATGCTGTGACTGTAGAATGCTTGACACTGAGCTGAAAGGTCTACTTGGGTAAAGAAGAATTAGAATCACTCACTGAACAATAGTTTGAGTCTGAACAGTCTTACTAATGGAACCCTTAGGGACATTTACATCAACCACAGCAGTAGTTGGACTGACTGTCATGCCTCTCCCTCCAGTTTGTGTTCTTCTCCAGAGTGGGTTCTGGTGGTGCAGGCCGGTAGGATTTGCTGAAGGAGGCAGAGGCAGGTGGATCTGGAGTTCGAGGCCAGTCTGGACTACACAGAACCCAAGAGTAACAGCCTCCAAGGGTTCAGAGAATTGAATGAGAAAGTAGGTATGGAAATCCCCATTTGATGTTTTCGTATGGATGTGTGGTCCTGTTTCCTACTGCTAACGCCAATGCTAAACTGCATCCATGCTTAAAGCACTCACAGTGTGGGTTGGGCTTCACCAGTCTGGAGGCCTTCAAATATGGTCAGGCCCCACCCACCACAGATGAATATTCATTCTGATTCTTGAGGCCTCTTAATAGCAGTACTATCTCAAGACATTGAGTCGGTTGTAAACAAAATGATGGGTATTTACTATCTCATGTGTTTGCTAGAATTATTAAAGGAGAAAAATAAAAAAAAATATATAAGTTATGTTCGGGTTTGCTATCATCATTACTATCAGACTGGCATTGGATAAGAGAATAGGGAACTAATAATAATAATGAAGACATATGGAGGGATCAGGACGGAGGGAGAATGGTTGTGGGAAAGAAGAGTAAATACAAACCTCCTACTGAGATGACATTTAAACCAAGAAAAGAATGACACTAGGAAAAAATGAGATAAACAGATATAGATGAGATGTATGGCAGTTGGAAAAAACAGGAAATGCAAAAATAGAAACAAGAGAATGAAAAATCTTCGGGTGGCTGTAGGCACAGTACATGAACAGACCAACAGTAAAGACAGAAAGGACAGAAAAAGCCATAGGATGATTTTGCATTTAACTCTAGGTTTAATGGGGGAGGCAGAATAGGCTGAGAGGAAGAAAATCATATTCAACTCCAGGCATACTAAACTCTAAGGAAGACATTCCAATTGAAGCAAAACCACAGACAAGGATTTGAATGTTAGTATATTACCTTCCACTAATTGGCTCTAATATTGAGCCAATATTCCAAGTACAATTTTTGTCACTGCTGAAACTGAGTTGGGTATGGCCTACCATTCTTGTTCATTATCTTGTGCTTCACTGAACATGCCATGCATTTGCATAAATGATTCCTTCTGCATGCATGCCCTTCTCCATTCTGCCTCTTCTCTCAGCTGAGGATTGTCTCTGGTCTGTGCCACCTCACCAGAGAAGGTCACTCACCCTCCTCCATTTTCTAGGACTCTTATTTTCTACTTCATATCCCACTGTGCCATCGCCATCTGTTTGGAAGCTGCCTGCCACACTGACTGTAGTTGTTTATGGCCATGCCTATGCCAAGCCCATCATTGTATTGCCAGAGACTATCAAACTGCACCCTAGGCTTCAAATCCTGCTTAATTGAATGAGAGAATTTCAAATCTCAATCTTAAGTCAGTTTGATTATTTTTTTCTGTGTGTAATAAATACATATATGATCTCCCTGTTGCATAATTAATCATGCACTCTATTCTGTAACTTGATGAATGTTCCAACATAAAGATATCATCAGGACATACATGTAACTTAAATATTTTGCAACAATTCTCTAGAATTACATCCACATATTGCACTTTTTCTCCATGTTTTCCCATGCTTCAAAACATAGATGAGTAGTAGGTATTTTTATTATGTTATGTCTGGAACTAAATGGGCATTAAAGTGTTAGGAGCCTCCTCCCCAACCAGTGCAATGTTGTGGCTAAATCTCTGGTGCAAAGAGGACATTTCTTTCACCTCTGAACTATACTGTCTCCACAAGGCCATGTTATTCCTGTTATGTTTGTGAATTCTGAAAGATCAATTAACCCTGTTAATCATGCCACTAAACCCAACTATGGGACAAAAGAATAAGCACCAAAAGAAGCTCTCCAGTCATTCTTTCTATTCTAGCATGAAGGGAAAAGCAACTGCAATCTTAGTGATATTTTCAGGGAAGCTGAGTCTTTATAAGTAAGTTATTTTAATTCTTGACCCATAATTGTTTAAATATTTTCTAATATAAATAGTAGTTGAGTAATCAAAGATCCTGTCAATAAAATCATCCTAGGAAGTGGGAAAGGAAAAACGTACTTCTCCCATCTTCAAATATGTTTCCTGTCAAGCATAGATATGTGTAGAAACATATTAGATAGATTTTACTGTCACACTTGAAAAATATTCCCTTTAAATAAGTACTGCACGCATCATTGTCTGGAGCTGTTCAACAGGGTCCTTTGTAATATAGCAAGGTGTGAAGAGATTCAATATGAGCAACAATTCCAGTTATTCCCTATAGCTGTCAGAGTCCATATCTCAATTACATACCTAGGTCCAGTTAGCCCTCTCTAGGGCCTCTTAGCACAGCGCACCAGGTGTGTCATAGACACATCTGTGTGTCACAAAAATGTGTGTTCAATTACTCCTGGAATGATTTTAGCACCCAGAAAATGCAAGTGGAAGAATATCCTTTGGCTTGTTCTGTCTTAATGTACTACTGAAGTAAATTAATTGTGTTTGCTAAATTAATGAAGTCACTAGGCTTTATTTTTAAGGCTAAGAAACATGTATGTTCTTTATTATAGAGCGAAAATGAGGCATGAGAAGGCTATTATTTTTTTTGTTGCTAGTCAGAATGCCAATATAGAATCAAGCATACATAAAGAAATAAAATCTACTTTGATTCAAATTTCAGTGTTTTTATTATTGTATGTTTGCCTATGTGGTGTGTGCACATTTGTGTTCATGTTCCTGAACAGGTGTCAATTTGGCAATCAGAAGGTAATTTGCAGTGGTCAGTTCTTTTTTCTACCATTGGCCAAGGAATGAATTCAGGTTGTCAGCCTTTTCCCTTGTTCCACATTTCCATCCAATAATGTTTGTTTTTACTCACTGTCCTAGTGGTCCAAGAACACAAAGCCAGCATTTGCACAGTCCACTGAGAGCCTCATGTTATATATTCAGCTCACAGTGAAACATAAAAGAAGGGTTGGTGAGTTTAGAAGTCTTCTCAAATATTAACATCAAATATAACTTATTTTTGCATGAATTTAACACTGCCTTAAATGTAAATACATACATGGTATATATACATGATGAATATGTGCACCATATGGAAGTATATAAGATATGTGGAAACGTCCCCGGAGTCTGCATCAACCAACCTCTAGAAAAAAGCACTGTGCCAATGCTGATGTAATGATCTTGACTGATTTACATTATGAGTCAAGTTATTTAACTCTCTTTATGTGGACGGCCAGAGAGATCAAATGAGTAAGGGACAGTTTTGGAAAAATAGAAAAGAGCTTCCCCGTTAAAGACTTGATCTTTAGCATATCTGCAGAAAAATGTTCTGAATAAAGATGAACTTCATGACTACAGTGACATTTCAGTGGTTATCTTATAAAAAATAATCTGTTCCACGAAGTTACTATAAAATCAGTATTTTATACATTAAGATTTGAATGCTAGGGAAAGTCGTGCATCTTGCATCACTGAATGGAGAAAAGATTCAGTGCTCCATTTGGGACCTATTTGCATGCCTACCTGTTCTCCAGCACTGCTTAAGAGAAAAGGAAGGCATCTTCTGCAGGGAGAATCCCAGGCATTTTTGTCTACTCTTCAGTGTTTCCAAAAGAATTAAATTGAAACATATAAAACTTTTAGGACTTCACCTTAAGTCTTGATTTTAAACAACAATAGAAACATTAGGCACAATGGGAAGAGGGAAGATTCTCAGCCACAAGTGACCATGTGCTAAAGCAATCATGGGAAAATTCACATGCAACATTTGGGTGACGAAGGTGAGAGAGGATACTGATGTTCATGGCAAGGTTTCTCTCTGACAGTCTGAAAAGCAGTCAGTGTTAGTAAAGGTGGCTGTCAGTATGTGTTTAATTTAAAAAGTTAGATAAAGTGTGCCACATCCTCCCCGTAAATGCAAGAGCATAGTGCTTTGATGCAGACTGTGGACATTATAAGCAAGCATTGTACCTGCTACCTGAAATAAGGTTCAGCCCGAATTTCTCAGAAACTTAATTTTCTCAGATAATACCTGCCATGCCTTACTAGTTTCATTAAAGAACTGTGCTAATCAGCTGACATTAATAAGAAGAAATAACTAGGTATGATGTTTTAAAACATCAAGCAGTGAAGACGCTACAATCAAATGTGATGAAGGAACAAAAACCATTATGTCCTGTCTGATTACACCTATGTCATTATAACAAGTTAATTGGGACACAAAGCAGAGATTACATGGAGGCTGGGGTGAGCCAAAAGCAGTATGAAGCTTGTGCTATTAACACCTCATCTTTGGAAACTTAACTCTCTAATAATATGACTTTGTAAACTTTGTTATTCTGTTCTCTAATTTCACTGAATAATCAAAATTAGATTAAACCTTTAATGTATAAACACTTTAGTCTATACATTTTTAATTTCTGCATACGACCATAGGCTTGGAATCAGGTAACCATAGTGTATCTCAGAGCTTAATCACATACTTTAAGAAAATAAGATCCTATAAAGATGACATAGGGGTTAAAGTGCTTACTCCAAATCCTAAAGACCTGAGTTCAATCCCAGAAGCCTCATGGTGGAAGGAAAGGACTGATACCCACAAGCTGTCCTCTGGCTACCACATAGGCACAGTGGCACACATGCAGATATATGTACACAGTACAAATATGAGACTGAAAATAAAATCACTGTTTATGGACCATTTTTATCAACTGTAAAATTAGGGTGTTAACATCTAGGGAAGTAGGTCTAGTTTTGACCAAATGGAAAGAATAAAAGTTCCTAGTTAAGACTAGAGCACACAGCTATCACAAAACAAATGATAAAATAATCATGACATCATCAATTGGCCTCTATTATTAACTTACAAGTTTGGAGAGGAACTAGAGTCTAAATAAAGGTTTATTAAACCTAAATCTACCACAGTGTGAGAGAGCCCAAATTTGTTAAGTCTGAGCAACTTCAAATCACTTTGGTTATTTCTGTGTCTGAGTCCCTTTGTGGCAGGCAATGATAGCTGCCTTCTCCATGGAATGCTTAGATGCTTTTATACTACATATTCATCAGTGAAAAGATAAAGAACAGTTTACAGTTGCCCCACAATGAGTTCAGAAAGCCCAGAACATCAAACTAAACTTTGCTATAAGAAGGGCTCAGCAGAGTGCCTTGCTAAGGAGATGACACAAAGCTCTCTCTAGGAGAGTCACAAAAAAAAANAAAAAAAAAAAAAACTGTAGACAATGGAACATGACAGAAGAAAGGGAGTAATGTCAGCCATGGTTATAAAATGGACTGAGTAGTAATCTTATTCTAATGAGAAACAATGAACATTAAAATTGTGTGCACCCATATGTCTGTGTGTATGGTATATGTGTGTGCACGTGTGTGTCTTCGTGTGTGTTTGTGCATGTATATAGTGTATTGTACGATGAAATTAAGAATCAAAGCTAAACCAAATTCAAGTCCTATAACTATCTCTATTTTTCCCTCCGCCACTCTGCTACTATTTCACACACAAACAACATCTACGTTTGCGGAAACAACTTAAGTTCAACAATTCTTTCCACTTGGGGCCACTTTTAATTGTTTTTGTTCATTTTTATAGACTTGTCTCCTCTTAATTTATGCTGTTATTTTGTCTATTTCATCTTAGTTCCCTTTTTTCCCTTCATAATCAGATGATGGTCCTTTGAGATTTCCTTGGGTTATTTCACATATCACAGTTTACTGTCTTCTCTAGGGACCTGATTTATGTCATCTTCCCAATATAAGCAAATAATGTAAATGAAGATGGGTTTCCCAGAATATCTCCATGGAGACCAGGGAGATCTTTATTTCACTTGATGTTCTAATATACACTGTCCTGACCTTGAGCCATTGGGCCATTCCATTTACAATATGAACTCTGCATCTGATTTTCAAATTATTTCATCTGCATGTTTAACATAGCTCTGAGGAAAGGTCCTTATAGCAAATGGACTATAGCTGGTTTTACAAATGAACATGATAAAAATTTAAAATTATTCATAAATACATAGGTGCTTATTATATATAAAAGTAAAAAATTAAATATTCACAAATATAGCTCATTTTACAAAACTACAGACTCAGGACTGTCTAAGCCAAATAAACTTGGCACTTACAACCATACAAGCTTAGGTATTCCTGAAGGGAGGTTGTCGTGATGTGAAGCAACACTCTTTGATTTGTTGATTTGTTTTGTTGTTTTTAACACCAGAAAATCCTGGTGATGAGTTACAGCAACCACAACTCTTATTTACGGTGCATGTCTAGTGTTAATGTCTTTAATAACTTAAACAGTGATCTGCAATGCTATCTAACGCATGAGCAAGGATATGATTTGTGTCTTCTTAAGTCACTTGATTCATATTCATCAAATAATTTAATAAATTTATTCACACTCCTGATTATTCAAAGCAAAAACAAGTTTTAATTTCTGTAGCTCAAGAAGGTTTCCATAATAAAATATAATGATTCACACTGTGGTGGAGTGTTTACATATATGTAAACATGCAACTTGATTTGACACATAAGTATTTACACACATTTTATTGATCATTACAGATCATATTACAAGATTAATGGGAATATGAATGTTGGAAAAACAACAAGTATTACAACTGAAATCATATTATGATTTTGCTGAGTTTTTTTTATAAAAGTTAGTGGGCTATTAAATTGAACAGGGAAAAATAATAGAGTTCATTACATGGAGTATTCTACTTTGCCACAGCTGGAGTCTGCACTGCACGCTTATTAGAAACATGCACTGGAGCAAAGTTGAAGGAATACATATTATTCAAAAGGAAATCACTTTTTCCATTAGGGGATCTTCAAGGTCCTTGGGAGGTCTGGGGAGTATAAAAACTGGTGAGGTACCTCTATGTGTAGGCAGAGACTGCTTGTTCATTTCCCGGCTGCTGGGATGCAAATAATCACACAAAAACTATATTAATTACAACACTGTTTGGTCAATAGTTTAGGCATCTTTTTAGCTAACTCTTACAACTTAAATTAACCCATAATTCTTGTCGGTGCTAGTCATGTGGCTTGGTTTCTTTTATCAGAGAGACATTCTCATTCTGCTTCCTCTTCACCTGGGTGATGCCTGCCAACTGAGCCTTTCCTCTTCCCAGAATTCTGGTCTCCCTGCCTACACTTACTGCCTAGCTAAGGCCAATCAGCATTTTATTAAACCAATATAAGTGACAAGTCTTTACAGGGTACAAGACCATTGTCCCACAGTATCTCTGCTGCTCTTTAGCCAACATGAGCAGTAAAGTGCAGAAGATGGATAGTTTTCGTTTCAGCACATTTCTCTTATATGAAGGGGGAAAGGGAAAACAAAGAAGGAAAGTAATAATCAATTAAGATCTAAAAATAGAAGGCATAGAATCAGTTTCCTTGGATACATTGAGACAGGAATGTCTGTTGGCTTTTATCACTAAGGCCAAAGATGGAATGGGCATTTCAAACAATTCCTATGGTTCCTCTTTGGCTCAAAATGATTCAATTTGTATGAAAGTTGTTTAATTAGACAGTGAACAGAGACATCTGCTTACTGGCTATGTATATTTTGGAAGCTGGGTCAATTTAATGAACACTCTGTTTACTACTGAGAAAATTGAAGACTGAAAGAATAATCAATTTCTGATGTTTTAGTATTTAGAATTGTTACTCTGGGGAAAATGTGAGCCATCATTATCAGAGCTCTCACTGTTTTAGGGAAATGATGTGAAGTGACACACGTGTCACAGCATTCAGTGTTTTATTCGGGCCTTCTTTGGTCATTTTAGGAAAGGGTTGCCTGTTGGGATGCTGCAATAATTTCCTATCATTTACTTATGAACAAGATCCCCTTGAGAATTAAAAATTCAGGACTAGTTCATGGAAACTCTGTGTCAAAGACTAGGTCTGGATATGACTAAGCTTGGTAATTACCACAGCACATTGAATTTCTTCTTGTAATTAATTTCATTTTTGAAAAACAAGCAAACAACAAACAAACCATCTGCTCTTCAACTCAAAGTCAACTTCTCCCCATCTTCCTGTCTCCATGAATGTCCTTGCTGAGCTGTCAGCATTCTAGCCACCAATCAGCCATCATGAAAACCAGTATGGAAGAGCCACTTTTTCTCTATGCAAAAGAAAGAAAATTTTGGTTTACTACCTTAACTTTTCAGAAGTTGATAACTCCTAGGACACACAAGAATGCAATCTGTGAAGCTCATAGGCAGGGCAAGACATTCAAAACGAATAACAGTGTAAAGTGGTTATCATTAACACTTAATTTATATAAGTTGATAGGGTATACAGTCTGATATCAAAGTCTCATTAATAATTCACATATGTGCCCATAAGCCTAAATAGCTCCTCTATCCCTCTCCCAATCAGGTGTAGGAATCTCTCATTAACAGTGTTGACTGTTCCCCTAAAATACTCATACAAAATAACACCTAACATTTGGGAATTCCATAATGACTTAATGATTTAAACATCAGAACTACTTAAGAACCAAATTGAAGGAATCATACTTATTGTGTACCAAAACAAAATGGGGACTTTTCTTAATTTACATATTAAGAAGTTTTTTTTTAGAGTCTTGTAGCAGCATGTTTTATATAAGGCACCACAATAAAAACAAGAAGCCCCCTTTAGAGAATATTTCATTTCATAAAACTAATAAATAGTGTGTATGTAAGGAAATAAGATTGTTTCCTCAAGTTTCATATTTTAACATAATATGCAAAAATATTGTGGACTAAAAATTGCTTCAAGCTCAATATATTAAAGTGAACAAAAATACTTCCCATTTATACTCTGCCTCTCAGCACTTGCACAAATACACAGAACCCAAAATATCTTCGCAATTACCTTAATTGCTGTTGCTTTTGATTAATCTTACAAGGGTAATGCATTTGAAATTGTAATTTCTCATTAGCGTCAGTGAGATTTTACAGGATTTGAAAAACATTACTTCTTTGTTGGTTTGTCTAATATTTCAAATGTATTTTGAGTCAGTGAAGAGGAATGTAATAATGACCAGTTTTCATTTCAACCGCAGTTTCTAGAGGGATATGACTTTCCTGGGCAGTAACTATTAAAATCTCCCAAAGACACACGTACTTTTTTCAAAAGGTATATTTGTACGTATTAGACAGAACTGTTAGGAATGATTTTCCACGGGGCAGGGAACCCTGACTGCTCTTCGGACTGGAGAGGGAGAAGGAGAATAGTGGAGGGAAGGGCAAAGGGGCGGGAGGAGGGGGAGGGAAATGAGAGGCTGGGAGGAGGCGGATATTTTTTTTTTCTTTTCAATAGAAAAAATGAAAAAGAAAAAGAAAAAAACATAAGAATGATTACAATAAGCAAAAAAAGAAAAAAGAATGAATCTAAACACAAAATGACTTGTTTCAGTTGAATGACTGGCACTTTCTCTGTGTTTAAAGCATTTTTTCCAAAACTAGTCTAATAAAATATGCCCTGAAAAGAGAATCTGGAAAGTAGAATTTTCAAATCTTTCTTTTCTGGGTAGGTAAGATTTTTTTCATAGTGATTAAACTCAGTGCATTGCTGTCGAATAAATTTGCATGATATTTTTTCATTACAGCTCTGTCATAATGACTATGGGAACCAAATAGGCAAAAAAGGCAAAATGCAATGGAATTTGTAAAGTATGAAATTAGTGGATGATGGTTGGCTAGGCCCACTCCTCACACATACAGTATTTAATTAGTCAATTATATAATAATTAGTAAATTATATAAATAAACATTTGTCAGAAAAGGTACTCCAGTTTAACAGTAGGAAAGATATGCATAGCATTCTGCATTATAAGTCTGGCTTAATTAAAATACAGTGAGAATTTATATGAAGGGGAATAATTATTTCTATAAAGAATTGGGATGCGTGGAGAAAGTAAATGCGGTGCTATGCAGAGCACTGTCTGGATCTCATTTTAAAAAAATATGACCGGCATGGGAGGAGGTCACGGATTTGAAAGGAACAGATCATTTCTTACCTGCTTGATTATCTGACATACATTTCAATAAAAAAAAGAGAATAAATAATTATTATATACTTTTTACTTAGCAATTACTATCTCTAAGACATTTTGTTCTTTTTTTATTACCCTTCCATTTTTATTTTTTATTTTGTTATTGGGCTCTACATTTTTCTCTGCTCCCCTCCCTGCCTCTCTCCTTCCCCCAAGGTCCCCATGCTCCCAGTTTATTCAGGAGATCTTCTCTTTCTCTACTTCCCATGTAGATTAAATCTATGTAAGTCTCTCTTAGTGTCCTCATTGTTGTCTAAGTTCCCTGGGATTGTGGTTTGTTGGCTGGTTTTCTTTGCTTTATGTTTAAAAACCACCTATGAGTGAGTACATGTGATAATTGTCTTTCTATGTCTGAGTTATCTCACTCAAAATAATGTTTTATAGCTCCATCCATTTTCCTACAAAATTCAAGACATCATTATTTTTTTCTGCTGTGTAGTACTCCATTGTGTAAATGTACCAATGGAGTACAAACCTAAACAGAGAACTCTTAACAGAGGAATTTAAAATGGCTGAAAGACACGTAAGGGAATGTTCAACATCCTTAGTCATCAGAGAAATGCAAATCAAAACAACTCTGAGATTCCATCTTACACCAGTAAGAATGGCCAAGATTAAAAACACTGATGACAATTTATGCTGGAAAGGTTATAGGGTAATGGGAAAACACTCCTGAATTGTTGGTGGGAATACAAGCTGGTAGAACCCCTTTGAATGTCACTGTGGCGATTTCTCAGAAAATTAGGAAACAACCTTCCTCAATACCCAGTAATACCACTTTTGGGTATATATCCAAAGGATGCTCAATGGAGCCACAAGGACATGTGCTCAACTATATTCATAGCAGTTTTGTTTGTCATAGCCAGAACCTGGAAACAACCTAAATGCCCCTTGACCGAAGAATAGATAAGACGTTTTGTTCTTGTTGATCTCTTTAATCTTGAGATGGCAATATTGACTGTATTCTTTTATCAAATGACACATTAGACAAATTAATCATACCATGAAATACCTGATTTCAAAAATCATAATTTTCACCCTCTATTATTACATTCATTTTATTCTGAAGATCTTATTTTTGTGACTTAAAATATTTTCATAACAATGTTTTCTTCCTAATGAATACAGCTAGGTACTTTCTCTGAACATGCCGACATTTTAGTTTATGACAAGAATGGGTGTAAGTGATAGACTAAATAGGCAATAGTAATTGATAGATTTTGAAAATTTAACTTAAGCATCAAGTGTTCATTAATGCAAAAGTGACAAATAAGATGAAAAATTTAAGACAAAAATCCTCTGATTATGTCCTGGGAAGCTGTAGGACTATAGAAAAGTGAAACTATGTACATTTTACTTGACTCTTACTATCTGCCAGCAGTTTTTGAAAAAAAGTCAGAGAATAAAGATAACTTAAGCAAAATAATTGTTTTAGCATTATCACCGACACCACCACCATCCTTACAAGCACAAACATTAAACATTTAACCAGCACTCCTTACGCGGCTGGAACTCAGTACTTTCTTACACCGTATCAAACCCTCCACACAATCGAAGGGTTGCATGTAAGTACAACTATTATGTATAGGAAGAAACAGGAGATCAGACATGTTACATTGGAGGATGATGGCCATATTAGTTATACATGCTTGAGTATGTATTCAAATTTTTTTTTGCTTAGTTACCATACTTTTTCACTCTGAGAAAATTTATCCATAGTTACACATTTCTTTCAAGATATGCATTAAGGTCACTTTAAGTCTCACATTCCACCTGGCAGCTTGCACTGTTCTTGACTTTGAGCATGTATAATGTCCTCTGTGAATTCCCTTACTTCTTCTCTTTCTTATTTTACATTTGTCACAGACTTCAGAGGTGGGAAGCTTAAGACGGATGATGAGAAATTGAAACTACATAGCTTCTAACCAGGAGAGAATGCCATGAATGGATATGAAAACTTCACAGACAACTCATCTGGGTAAGAAGAGACCCAGCTTGTGTGACTATAGAGGAAGAAAGCCCCTATTCAAGCATCTCTGCCCAGACCTGCCTGCAGGTGTTAAAGAAAAGGGGTCGTTGAGCTCAGCAATATAAACACAGAGGATATAGCTGCTCACCTCCCTAAGAGTTGCTAGTTTGGCTCTTTATTCTTACACACATAACACAGCAGACAAAAATCTGTATATAAATGAGCAGCAGGTGCACTTATATTTTCTTGCCAAGAAGTTATGCCAAAGTTATGCTGAGCTGATGAGCCAAAGCTCTGATCTGTGGGTTTCACTGCAAACATGAAGGAAGAAGGAAGAGTGGAACAGACAAGATTAGAGAAAAGCTCATCTGGTTTGCCAAAGGACTAGTTATTTCTCTGGGTTGGAAAGTGTACTGGGGCATACAAGGCACAGCTATACAAAATGAAAATCCAGAGCTTATGAACTCTTCTATGTTTCATATTCTATGGAAGGTATCCACATGAATATAAATGAATTTAAAATGTCTAAGCAATCGTAAAAATGTTAATACCCACCCAGGATTCCTGAAACTTTGCTTGTATCTAATTATTTCATCAAACATTTAGAATATTTCGGGGCAAAACAGAAATTGGCTCATCAAGATATATTTTATGCGGATATATGCTTATATAAAATATAAAATAAAATAGGATCTGAATCTAGAATTGCCTATTACTAGACAATAAAAAATGTTAAATAGGATTTTAATTTTTGGATATTTTAAATAGTCGAATCACATGGAAACATCCCAATACACACCATTCTTAAAAACTAGGAAACAGATATCCCTAAAACCCAGCAATATCACTTTTGGGTATATATCCAAAGGATGCTAAATCATACCATAAGGACATGTGCTCAACTATTTTCATATCAGCATTATTTGTCATAGGAAAGCTGCTTCTTTATTTATTTTATATATANATTATGTATATAATATTCTGTCTGTGTGTATGTCTGCAGGCCAGAAGATGACAACAGACCTCATTACAGATGGTTGTGAGCCACCATGTGGTGGTCTGGGAATTGAACTCAGGACCTTTGGAAGAGCAGGCAATGCTCTTAACCACTGAGCCATCTCTCCAGCCCCTGGAAATCTGTTTCTTGAGAGACGTTATGGTGCTGGTCATGGTAGCTCATGCATTAAATCCAAGCACTTGAGAGACAGAGGCAGGCAGATCTCTATGAGTTTGAGTCTAGCCTGGTCTACAAGCAAGTTCCAGAACATACAGGACTGCTATACAGAGAAACTCTGTATCAAATAATCAATTAAAAATAACCCTAAAACATGCAAGTTTCTGTGTGTGGAACATGGTATGACCAGTTTGATTCTTTTATTTATCAAGATTTGATGCTTATTTTCATTCTATTGTTGTATATATCAATAAAGTCATATTAGTTCAGTATAAATTGTTTATAACTTATATAATGTGTATTATTTACTATGCACTGTTGTATTCAAACTTACACATATCCAAATTCTAGATGAAAGAAGTTATACAAATATACTCAAAGCATGGGATTGCAGAGCTTTAAGTAGAATATGTAGATAATAATATCATGCATGTACACATGCATAAAAATGGGATGGTTCCCTTGAAAAGCCCTGGCCAACACTTGGGTGTATGTACCATCTTTCCAAACCTCTTTCTATGTCATTTTATTGCTATGTTTAACTTTGGTTAAAATATATCTTTAATAACATCCACCTTTGTATGCTTCATAAGAGAAAACTGGTTAAAGTGCTTCTTAATGTCATAGTACAAAGGCTCCTATATATCACAAGGGGGCTCCCAGAGGAAGGCCTATCATAAATTGAAGATCTCTGACATCAAAAATCACCTCAGGCATCTAGCCTCCAGCACACATTTAAGCAGTAGAGTATACTGTAAGGATGGGTCCCTGCTGCTGTTCAGGATCACAAGAATGCATCACATGGGATTACACTCACTTGAGAAAAGCACAGACTTCACCATTGAAGCCACAGTTTGCAGTGAATACTAACTGCTTCTGTATTCTCACAAAATAGCGGATTAGTTACAGCATAGTTAGGAAACATCTGGATGGGCTCCCTGATCCATGGGTTCATTGATTTCTTGCCATCTTCCTTTAGTGCCCCATACAATGAATATTTTATATAACCACTACCAAAACTGTATGAAGCTACCAGCTTTGTATCCTTTGGTAGACTTTAATGCATTTTGTTCTCTCATTTATTTATTTCAGCTTCTAGTTGTTCCCTAAGACTCAATTAAGACCTTAGTTCTTTAGCAATTCTTCCCTGATTTCATCTGCGTTATCCATACCCATCACTGTTTCAAGAGCATCCTAGGCATGCCATTAATAACAACAATACTGAGCTATGGCAATGGTAGCAGTTCAGATACAGTGTTAGCAGTACAACTCCTGTTTAGGCAGGAATGGGGAAACCATTTCAGTGAGGTGATCTGCAGAGATTTTTGACACATTTATCAGAATAGGGCTCAATATTGATCAGGAGTTATATTTGATTCTCAAGCTAAGAAATCTCTTGCTTGTACGACGTGTTACTGGTGGAAATAACATCAACCTACCTTCTGTAGTCCTGTGCTGAATCCTGCCCCACGTACCACATAAAGCTCCAAAAGTGTGCAAACATTTGCTTGCTAAGGTCCCATAAGTGAGAATAAATTTATCAACCCCACTTTCCATATGAGACATACTGAGATTATTTTAATTTCTTGTATATCTTCACTTCTCTCAAGACTTCTTACTTTTTGTTTTTATCTTTTCTTTTTTTTTCCTTTTCTCTCTCTATCTCCTTTTCTTTCTTAATTGTTTTAGCTCCATATGTATTTATTCTCCCTAAAGGATTATCATTCATATTTATGCCAGTTCTGCTTTTCATATTTTCAAATCAGCCTCTGCTTTTTTCCCTATTGACTTATTGAGGTTTAATTTATTTCTAGCAAGTTTTAGCCTAGATGTTTAATTCATTTAATTATTTTTTTCATTGTACTAATATAAGTATTTAAGTCTAAAAATTTCTCCTGAGCAAGTTCTCTTTAGCTCTCGGTCATATTGCCTGAATGAATTCCATGCTTCAGTTCTGAGACTCTATATTGGAAATCATTTGAAGTCTGCAGGATTGCCTCACTAAAATGGTTTCTCCTATTCATTCCTATACAGATTCTTGTCCATAATTTTCCTGCCCCTGTCACTCTAGCTTCATTATATGAATTATGAATATTATCATTTTTTAAGAGTAAGACAAGTGTCTATTTCAATACCTTCATTATGCTGATCAAATAAATTGAATGGATAATTCCTTAGAATACTCACAAGATCATTTAAAAAATTCCTTTTATTACTCATTTCAAAATTTATTTTCAAAATTCTAGAAGACTCACAGATCATTTTTAAAATGGCATCCTCTGGCTAGAAAGAAAACTCTGAAGATAATAGCAATAGTACTTTTTGAAGTAATTACAGCATCACTAGTGCACTAGGTACAGTGGAAAGATAACTGATGAGGAACACAGAAAGGTGAGGTTTGATTATGCATATAAGCATCTTTTATTGTGAATGTAAGATGCCAGAAATCTTAGGACTGATGGTGTCTTTTGGCATTACTAAATACTAACATTTGTTCTTTCTAAATTTATTATCAATGAAAAACTTACAATTTTTGCATTTGCATTTGTCAATGTGAATTTAAGAAAGCATTTCTAAATAATATATGTAGTATATAATATATTAAATAAACTTAAAATATGTGAATATATAATTATAAATAAAACTACATATATCATAAATATACAATTTTCATTCATGACCTTACCCACTTCCATTAATGATTCATGAATATTTGTAAAGGGAGATTTTGCCATTATTTCAGAGAATACCCTACATATATTTACCAGATATGATTTCATTGGCCTTTTATTTTAAATGGAGACACAAATAAAATAAAACCCTACAATTCACCTTCCTAGACATGGACGGAGAGGGTAGGACCTTGGACTTTCCACAGGGCAGGGAACCCTGACTGCTCTTTGGACTG
>NW_026067949.1:9325004-9352107 GCF_014885135.2 Alexandromys fortis
AGAGGTCCTGAGTTCAATTCCCAGCAACCACATGGTGGCTCACAACCATCTGTAATGAGGTCTGGTGCCCTCTTCTGGCCTGCAGGCATACACACAGATAGAATATTGTATACATAATAATAATAAAAAAAATTCCGCCTCCTCCCATTCCCCCATTTCCCTCCCCCTTCTTCCACTTCCCCTCCCCTCCCTCTCCAGTACTAAGAGAAGTCAGGGTGCCCTGCCCTGTGGGAAGTCCAAGGCCCTCCCCTCTCTATCCAGGTCTAGGAAGGTGTGCATCCAAATAGACTAGGCTCCCAAAAAGCCAGTACATGCAGTAGAATCAAAACATGGGGAAAAAAATGGTGTTATTATCATTGGCTTTCAATCACTAGCTGCAGCTTTTATTGTATAACAAGTATCAGAAGTTGTATGTATTAAATGAGAAGAATATGAGACACAAAAGCATTTAAAAGTCTTGTTAAAGTCTATATATGACTTTTCAAAGCAGAAAACTTGTGAAATAGCCTTTTCCTGTAAGATTTATTTTTATTTATTTTAACTATTATATGTAGAGGTATACATATATGTGTGTATGAGCACATGTATGAGCACATGTATGTGTTTATATGAGTACAGTTGCCCCCAGAGGCCAGAGGATTCAACTCCCGTGGAGTTATAGATTTGAGGTTAAGAAAAATGTAATCTACCTCACATAGGATCTGAGAAATAATTGTATGTCTTCTATGAGTGCAGCAAGTGTTTTTAATGGCTGAGCCCCCTCTCAAGCCCCATGAAATAATCTTTATGATCACTTACTGAATATGATCCAGCCACGGGAGAGAAGGGGCCTAAGAACAATTGTGCTAAATTTTGGATAGCTACTTCAATGTATTTCTCTTATCTTGAAAAAACAAAAACAAAAACAAAAAAATAAATAAATACAGAAAGCTTGAATATGTTTAAAAAATTTGAGATTGCCTTCACTGAACTAATTTTATTGTATTAACTTATAAAGTATATTTGCTGCCAGCAGTCCTATTGCTGAAAAAAAACCCACTCTAAGAACAACTGGGGGCTAGAGATATGGTTCAGTAGCTAAGAGCACTTGATCTTACACAGGACTTGGGTTCAATTTCCAGCCCCCACATGGATGTTCACAGCTCTCCATAACGTTAGTTCCAGGGTGTATATGATCACAGACATACATTTTAGCAAGACACCCATCCACACATAGTAAAATCAATGAATCTTAGCAATGTTTTTCCATAAAAAGAACATTTGGTATAAAATTAAGAACACTAGATAAAATTTTTACATTGACTACAAAACTCCAATAATAACATCACATAATATATTCTGAAGTAATTGAAACTCTGCCCAAATTAGTACTTGAAAATCTATTCAGAAATGATTTTCATATCTCTGGTAAAGAATTTATCAAAAACTTTAAAATAGTAAGTTTTAAAAGTAATTTTTAATTTTGATTATCCATTTTACTTAATTCCTATTTGCTTTAAAACATATTTTCTCTAAACATTGAACTCATTTGAAATATTATGATTATATTATCTTACATTAATATGCTAATTTCTTTAAAAATTATACTCAATTGAAATACATAAGACTTTAACCACTATAGACTTAATTAGGCTAATTAAAATACTATCTCATTTTAGTTTTACTATACACTTACTCCATTATCATTTAATGGTTTTCATAATAATATTACAATATTATCTTCTGAACACACTTCTTTTCTAAAACATTAGTTTTATGGTTGTGTTCATTAAAAATATCAATCAGCTGCACTCCCACTGAGGATTGGCCTGATTTTCTTTAGTTGTATAAAATCTACTCTATAAACTAATACCAAATTATTATTTCTGTTGTAATAAATATTACCGATTAATTTCACTAAGAGAATGGACTTTGTTGACTTGTCTAAAAATTGCTGTGTAGAAGGGTCATTGAGATATCATTCAAACTGTCCAGTGTGATTGGAAGTGCATCAGCTCCAACAAGTGGACAGGAGACATCTGTCTTTGTCAGTTTCTGAGGAATGAAAAGTCTGTGTGACCATATATGACCTAGGTTTTCTTACTACATCAGTCTCCTGTTATGTCGAAAGTTATGATGTAAGGAATGCACTACATTTTGAAGCAAATATGTATTTTCCACATATTCCTCCTCTGCCTTGGCACCCAAGACATTTCCTGGCTGTCCTGGTTGGCTCTGTTATTTTAATGTCCCTTAAAAGATATATTCCTTGCTTATATCTGCATCTACCATCTTGTACAACAAGGAACACCATTTATTAGTCTCCACGCAATGTGAGACAAAAAACGAACTCATATATATCATTGATAATTTCTCCACGTTTCCCAACAAGTTTAAAATTGTTATACATACATTAGATGCAGACAAAACAAGAGATTCTGTTTTTTTTTTCTTTCTGGTTTGTGTGTAGTTTCTTAGAATTCATGATAATTAAGCACGACGTTTTCCTGGATTTCACCCAAGGTCTTCTATAGCACAGAATCTTTACAAGTTCAGTAGAACAAATAATCAATCAAAGAGATATATTCCACTGGGTGTGTAACTGTCTGTACACACACACACACACACACACACATGTGCACACATGCACCCACCCTCTATACACACATAATCACAAAATATATACATCCTACAAGTCACAGAACTAGAGATTTAAAAGAAAGAAAAAGGAAATGAGACAAAATAAGTAAAAGATTGTAAAAACAACTGAGCTAAAGTATTTTTTTCAGGCACCCTTTACTTAGTAGTTGAATACCTGAAAATGAACATTAAAGAAAAAAGAATCTTCTGCTCCCTTCCAATTATGTCTCCACTTTTGCTTGTACACTGTGTCTTTCTGTCTTGAATATTCTAGCCCTTAATTATCCATGTTTGATCTACCTTTTAACATCTGACAGCAGGTCAAGGAATGATGGCATTCTTATTTTCAAACCAGAGAAATGCTGCTTTTGCCTGAGCTTGGAGACAGCATACTCATACTAGAATAAACTAGCAGTAGGGCATAAATGCAACATCATACTCTCTCAAGTACACTTGCCTTGAGCAGACCCTACATCTAGATTTCTACATATAGGTTCTTTAGAATAAACTGTTCTAAGTCACTATCGCACTAATACCCTTTAAGGTGTAAAAAGCCAGGGATTATGAAGTCCCACTTCTCTGTTTTGTAACTTGAGACAACTTTGATAGCAGACCCCAAGCAAAAATCACAAAGAGAGTCCGGTTTGATCACATGCTCCATCAGTCTGTTTGGACCCTCAACTTCCTAGACCTAGATGAAGCAGGGAGGACCTTGGACTTCCCACAGGGCAGGGAACCCTGACTGCTCTAAGAGGGAGGGGGGAATGAGAGGAGGGGAGGAGGTGAAAATTTGTAATAATAATAATAATAATAATAATAATAATAATAATAAGAAGAAGAAGAAGAAGAAGAAGAAGAAGAAGAAGAAGAAGAAGAAGAAGAAGAAGAAGAAGAAGAAATCACAAAGAGATGAGCTAGAAAACAGGGCCCACTGTTTCTTTATAATGAGGAAACTATAATTAGGATCACAGTGGTGTTTTAATACAATACAGAATAAGGTAAACCTATACCATCCAAAGGACAAAAGCTACTGGAAAATAAAGTGGACATGCTCCAACTACGTTTACCTCTGAACAGAAGAGGGCTGTTTGTATCCATTGCATACCTGGATCCTCAGCAGTTTCCTTGGTGCCATAAAGACTGCTGATTTATTCTAATTTATATGATATTATATGTAAACTGTATGCAATTAATTTCTGTTTCACTTAGATTACACATAGCAGTCTATGTGTAAATTTATGATCATAAATATAATGATTCTACATTCAGAATCCTCAGGTAATTGTCCACTAAGATAAACCATCTTTAAGCACTCTGATTTTTATTTTAGATAACTGCTATGTTATGCAGAAGAGAAAGTCTATTGACATGCTATATTTCACAATTTATGTATAATTCAGTACATGCTGAATTCAATGACATTCTGGTTATTATTCTCTATAAACTACCATTCAGGTTATAAATGAAATTCGTAATTTAACAAAATGTTTCCATCTACATTTAACTCACGGAGCAGTACAATAATAAATCACAAGGGAAATTACTGTTGAAAACTTTTTTAGCTATCTTGGCCTCCATCCAACAAAGCTCCATTTCTGATGTTTTTGAGATCTATTATTGTGCTTTGGAACCAAAATGGTCAACTGATGTCAACTACAAACAAATGCATCACTTCCAACTGCAATAGCAGGTATTCAAATCTACATTATTGCATCTTCACGTATGCAGTAAAAGGAAATATATTACACACCACTGGTTTTTATCTGCAATACCCGTGGGTTACTGCAGTTTATAAAGTGCAGGAGTGTTCTATGTATGAGTTCAAATAAACATATGATGCAATGAGAGTAACAGTCCTTTATAGCGATGAACTTGGGAAAGGTTACTTCATGATTTATTTATTTCAGGTATTACCCACAGTCATGCCTTTAAATATTAGTGATTTGTCTATCTTGTACATAAAGACAGCGCTACTGAAATAGTGTGAACACCTTGCTGAGTGTGAGTCAGTTGGCTATGGAAATTGCATGTAACCCACATACCTCGTGTTCTAAAAAACAGCCTTTTTGGTGCAAGAAATTTGCATCAAAATATTGAAAAAAATTCCAGTGAAGTAAATAATTCCTTAAAATTGTTTTTTCTTAACTATCAACTATCACTGCATACTAAATATATTTACCTTTATGGCAATAAATAATTCTTCTATGTAGCTTTATAAAATGCTTTATGGAAACCAAATAAATGTCACAAAACAATTGTTGTTAGCATTCCCTAATGCCCCACATTTACAAATGCCATACACACATGTAAGTCATACTAACAATGACCACGCTTATGGAACACACAACTACATACAAGCTGAGGTTTGAATAACTGAAGCAAGGGGGTTATAAGTTTGAAGCTTGCCTGAACAACCCAGGGAGAGAATGTTTCAAATTAAAAACTTTAAAAGGACTGGGGAGATAGCTCAGAGTTATTGTGCTTTCCCAGCCTGAGTAAGTCCCACGAATCAAGTTCAAACAGAGTGAAAAAAAATAGTTGAATGAATGATCCTGTTATTAAAGAAGGAAATCTTATAACTACCCCTTTTCTCTAGGAAGCTAGTGAGGGCCCTTTGTTAACAAATATCTACACAGGCTCAGGAAGAGCTGTCAAATTTTATATGCCATACAAAAACTGGATTTTTTTTTTGTCTCACCCTCACAGTGATGAACAGGGTAGAAAAGGCATGTTGATAAACTCCTGCTTTTGTAAGGATATGTCAGCCCATTCAGAGAACAAATGACCCAGTTCAATGAGTTTGTGGAGTGTTTATCTAGGAGACTTGACACTCAACGTGAGCTAAATTTATAAACGGTAGTGCATGTTCAGTTTATTTTATCTTCTGCATTTCTCCCTGACATCCTGAATGCTGGCATTAAATATAGGCCTGCAGAGAAAATATTATCAGCTTCTAAAATGTTTAAGTGAAACACATACCTGAATGAAAACAAGGGCATTAGTAGAAAACTAGCATCATGTCAGAGCTTCAGGGGATCCGCAAGTGTCAAGGAATTGACACCCTGAGTCAAGTGGATTCGACGTTCAAAATTTCTTCATTGTTATAGTTCCATAGGCCTTTCCTCTAACTGTCTATATTCCCTTAGAACTATTCCATGGCCTTTCCTCTAAGTAACTTTAAAGAGCCGTAGACATTCCCTTAGAAGAGTTCCATGGCCTTTCCTCTAAGTACTCTGGAAGAGACGGTAGGGATTCCCTTAATTTCAAATTACTGATCTCTAACAATTTACTAACCATAGTTCTGAGTAGAAAAAACATATAGACACATAATAAATAATGACTTGATATATATGTATATGTGTGGGCCTTTCCTCTAAGTAGCATGGAAGAAATTATATACATTCACTTAGTTTCAAATTACTGATCTCTAACAACATACTTATCATATTCTGAGTAGGAAAATATATAGGTATATGATAAGTAGTGACTTTATTTATATGTACACACACACATATATATATATATATATATATACATATATATATTCCTACCTTTCCAGTTATAATCTATCCAAACTTGAGCAAAGTGTTTCCAAAGTTTCAACTCCACAGTAAAATGAAGATAATGAATAGTACTTATTATATATAAACAACTGTTGAAAGGCTCATGTTGTAGACAGGATCCTAAAGAAAGTTTACGTAGGACATTATCAAAGAATGTTATAAGTAAACACTAACTATAACCATAATTGTCCATCATAATACTTCATTTTCACTCCATGGGAGGACTGTCTACTTAGTGTAGTCTGTCCATTCGAAGGGAAACTTCCTTAATGATGAATCTTTAAAAAAAAGTCAAAGAATGAAATGTGGCATGGACTGATTGTGATGGTCAGTGGTACAGATGCTAATGATGTGTGAGACTTTGTTGACTCCCCATGAGAAGGAAGCCTTACCCTCTCTGAGGAGTGAATGAGGGGGTAGAGTGGATGAGGGGGTGGAGTGGAGGCAATATGGGGGGAATAGGAGTATAAGAGGGAGTGGGAACTGGGATTACTATGCAAAATGAGAAAAGATTGCTTTAAAAATAAATAAGTAAAAGTTACAAAAAGAAATTTAATTCCTAAATTATTGTCCTAGTATTTGTGAGCAGGACAATTAAGAGATAATCATAAGAACAAATGAGGATAGAGACTTCAGGAAAACATTAGAATTGACACATGAAGAGGCAAAGAGACCAATTGCCATTTGGATATTCTATGAACCCATCCTATACCATTTTTCATGTTGTAAAACAGAAGGTACTGGAGTCCTGTTCTTGGACCTTCTAGCATCCAGGACAGTGATAAATGACATCTCTATCTTTATAAAGAATTGAATAATTATAGTTCAGATAAAACAATTCAAATCAGAATAAGGATCAGGGGAGATGTAGGTAGGAAGTCTGGCTAAGCAAGCATAAGCCCTAAAGCTGACATCCAACATCAGTGGAAGTACTCTTAGTATGTACATGCGTGCCTGTAAATCCCATGCTTTGTGAAACCAAGACAGGGATGACTGGGACTTGTTGGCTGCCAGCTTTCTCTAGGGTCAGTCATAGACCCTATATAAAGCAAAGATAGACAGTGATAGATAAGGATACCTGCTTTCCTTTTCTGATTTCCGTATTGCTATTAGCACCCCCATGTGCACACATATTACAGAAAATAATAATAAAAATAAAAAAGAATGAAGAGAAACAGTTTAAATGTCAACCAAAGAGTAGATAAAGAAAATGTGATACGTTTACATAATGGAGTATTACTCAGCTGTTGAAAACAATGACATCATGAAATTTGCAATCAAATAGATGGAAGTAGAAAGTATCCTGAGGGAGGCAACCTAGACCCATAAAGACAATCACAGTATGTACCCATTTATGAGTATTATTAGCTATAAAATAAAGGATAACCATAATCCACAGAAGAAAAGAGGCTAAGTAATGAGGAATGTTCAAGGATGGCAGTGAGGGGTGAGTGTGGAGGATGGGACACAAATCTAACTGTGAAGGGAAAATAGAATAGACATTCCAGGTGGATTGGTGTAGGGTCTGAATAGGTGGGTGGTCATGGAAACAAGAGAGATCTTGTAAGGGAAAGATTGAGGGAGTGGGTCCTGGAATCAGGGGGCATCTCTGAGCTAGACAGCTAGTGCAATGGAAACTCCGAGGAATGTGTCTCCTAGCAGTGGTAGATACGGAACTTGAACTTGTCATCTCCTGTAACCAGGCACAACTTCCAATGGAAGGGTTGGGGACTCAACCCAGTCACATAACTATTGACCTGCAATTTGACCTGCATACAAGATGGGGGGAAGGTGGCACAGAAATTATGGGAGTAGCCAACCAATGACTGGTCCACTTTGAAACCCATACCATGAGTATAAACCTACCCCTGACACTGCATAGATGGCCAAAACCCAAGAGCTGAATGGTCCACAGACCTAGGATAAAACCAAACATAACTATCAAATAAATAGACAGACAGAGATAGGCAGTCAGAAAGATAGATAGATAATAAGAATGAAGAGAAAAGAAATCAAATAGACATTTTCAGACAATATTACTTTTTGAAAAGTGAAGGGGAAGAAGAAGGAAAGGTGGGGAGCAGAGAAAATATATGGCTCAATAAAAACAATAAAAAGATTAGTTTTGAACCTTGAATAGTAATANAAATGTATTTTCTTCCCAGGAAATATCCAAAATATCTAGAAATCTCTTAGTAAACTGAGGCCCAGATGCTCACGATCTTCTGTGACCTGACAAGATACCTGGTCTTATACATCAATCAATGACTAGAGAATGAGCACTTGCATTGTGTCTACCTTTTAATTGCAGGTGGGGAAAGTTGTTGAGTGCTGAAGTGTGGAATCTGGTGGGGCTCTGATGAAAAACTTGATGCTTTTACTACCTACAATCTAGCCCACTAATGGAAATGCATGTAACTTACACTTCATATAGCAATAGTACTGTGCCATTTCCCTTCCAACTCCACTCATAGAGCAAATGAATTTAAGCCGATCGTTGTTAATATGGTGTGCAGAAATAAGTATTTAAAAATTTAGGATCTTTGGAAAAATATTGCAATTATTTTATCCTTTTATTAGATAAAAATATTTCTCTACAACAAACACATTTTCAAAGAAAGCACATTGAATACAAATCCACGCATATTCCTTATAAATAAACCATGAACACTCAGTACATATAAACAAAGCTTTGATATAAAACTATAACTCCCTGAGATGCTTGAGAGATTCCATTTTACATTTTGATATTCATATAAGAAAGATAAGTATATTCTTAGGAGAATAATGAGAAAGAAGAATGTCAGATATGTTGAAACTTAATTTTTATTTCCCCCAGAAATAATACTTTTGTTTCAAAGATTTTTTTTCTGAATTCTTTACAACTTCAGAGGAATTAGGAAAACTTCAAGGATTTCTATTATACTAGGAGGACTATTAAAACAATTTCTCATCTAAAGTCTGTAGCTACCATGATAATCACTTGCATGAAGACAGGAAGGCAGTCTCAGACTCATGAATGCAACTGTAGAATTTTCTATTCTCTTCTTAGGTTACCCTCCTTGGAAAATAAAACTCTTTATAGAGAGAACAAAATTGAATTTTAATGAATTTTATAATCTTTGAAAATGGAATTTGCAAATAAATCTTTGTGAACAAGTCATAAGGATATTGGGCTTCAAGGAGTTAAGAGCCAAGGGTTTTTATATCTGGCAACTCTGTAATTGAATAAACTGTGCTCAGTCACCATCTCAACACTGATCGAGACTTGTGGCTCTTGGAAATTTCTTAGGCTTTCTCTACTTCACTGTCTTCATAGGAAAAATTAGGGTGATGTTATTCACTCATAGAGCAGAAATGTTGATGCTTATGAAAGGAAACAGGTAAGAAAGCTATCCTAAGATCTGACATATACTAAGTGCTCAAATAATAGCAGCAATCAAGAGGATAATGCCTATCATAAATAAATCCTAGGAACTAGCTACATAGTATAATGCCAGGATCACATACCTTGTCATCCATAAAGATGATATGAAGAATTTTAACACCAACACTTACAGCTTATGGTATAGAATTTATAATGCAATTCTAGCATTTATTTCTGTTTAAAGGGATACATTTTTAAAGCCGAAACCCTGAGCAAATCCCACTATAAAATTATTTACTTCACCTGATTCTTCTGAGTTCTAGCAGAGAAGAAATGAAGAAGGAAGAAAATGAGCAGACAATATTAATTCCAGAGAGATTTGGGATTCTGACAACATGATATACAGAGGAGACTTTCCCTGCTTACAAGGGTCTAGCTGAGGTATCAGACTTATTTATCAGCCTTTTCATCTTTCCCTTCAACCTAATATGTCTAATCTCTGCTAGTCACTATTCTCTGCTAACGTCTATATGGTCAGTTTCTAAGATTCCACGTAGAAGTGAGATCCACTACAGCTTGTCTTTTTTGGGTCTGGATTACTTTATTTAAGGCTTCACATGTCCTTAGGTGTGATTCCTGCTGCCACAAGTGATAGAATGCTGTTATTTTCATGGCTGAGTAGCAGTCTACTATGTATATACACCCTATCTTCTCTATCCTTTCTCATATTGATTGACATTGAGGTTGTTTTTATTTCTTTGCTACTGGAAACCATGATGGGATTGTCTCCTAAAATCTTAAATTCAGATCCAAGCAGTATTTATTCACCCAGGATTGCATTAGTAAAATAAAGTGGGTTATAATTAGGCATCATTAGGCTATGCAAATAGTTGATTGGCAAAATCCATACATGATAACATTCATTAGAACCTTTGCCATGAATCACTTTCAAAAATAACTTGGTGGAAGTGATTTTACTGACCACATTTATAACTTGGAGCTAAGACTGAAAAATTGACTTGGGAGAAAGGAAACTTCGATTTGATTCCAGGGTCATAAGCCTTCACATGATTCCTTTACAGTACATATTATTGCTGGAATATAAAGTTAGGAAATCAGGAAGAAAATGAAAAGAGAAAGAAGGTTGATACTGAGAGGAGAGTGGTTTAGATTAGAATGCAAGATGGAGAGATGAAATGAGTTTTGAGCTACTCATGGAGATCAAGATGACCTTCCATATAAGTCTAACTTTCTTTCTGACTCCCTTGCTTTTTTATTTTATTTTATTCCATGACTCCGAGAAAAAGCTAAGTAATCTGAAGTAAAAAGAGAAGTTGGACAAAAACCTTTACCTAGTGAGCACATAGGCTAAGCCTCATGCTTAAAACTATAAGCATGTCTGCATACTGAACAGGAATGCCAGTATGAAACGGAGCAATTAGTCATATCTAACAACTGAAAAACCAGAACAGGACATATAGTTAACAAAATGGGTAGCTTTCATTAACTTCAAAGAGAATGATGTATTACGATTATGAGTAAGTGAAATTGTTACAACAATGATAAAAATCAATATTCACCTAAAAATACAGACATTATCTATCAGTAGTGATAAGCTGTCATTGCCATCATGACAGTGATGGCAATGAGGAAGAGTAACATACATACGTGATTTGTATAAATATCATCCACAAGATATGGCTCATTTCAACAAAGACTGGTTTATTTCAACAAAGATATGGTTTATTTCATCAAGGCCTCCATGAAATGGATATTTAAGAATTTGATCTACATTATTGCTAATACTTACTTGTATAATTAATGGTTTAAGTTATTATTTATTTTGATTATATCACATACTCCATAAGATACAGAATCTTGGATTTTACTTATCTCTATAAAATAGCAACTTAGACTCTAGAAATGATAAATATTTCATTGTCAGTGTTCAAGAGACATGCGTTGGCTAAGCTTGTGATAGAAGAGTATAGTCACCCTCTCAGTGTGGCATGCCTAGACATTGCAAGCTATTACCTTGCTCAGTGCCTCACAGTGAGTGACCATCAAGTGAGTGGATATGGGGAGTGGGAGGGTATGCAAGGCATTGAGATCTCAGAACTGGCATGGAGGGCTAAGACACATCAGAGGCGAGGATGTGACAGAAATTTGATTAAATCACAACAACAAAACGTTTCAAGATTCAAGATCATCTTTTGGCAAGAAACCTACTTATTAAAGCTTTGACAGAAAATTCAGAGAGGGAGAAATAACAACTGGTAAGAGGGAATCTAATGCATTAGTCACTTAGAAAAATTTGTCCATAAATAATGAGAAAGTATATTTATTTTCTAAGTCCATTTGTAAAACTATGTCTCTCCTGATACTAAAATAATCCCTGGATCTCTCTTAATACATGAAAAAATGCAACCACTATTTATGTGTGTGCTATTTAGAATTCAGGCTATTTCTTAATTAGCATAAGATACCAAAATCCCAGACCCATTAATTTAAAAAAGTAGTTCCCAAAAGATATATTTAACCTCATATGTTTAACACTAGAGCTGTATAATGTTCTCACTAGTCAGGAGTCAAGTAGTATTTATTTATCAACAAAACTACTGGTATTCTCAGGAAGATTAAAGCTATTACCCACCAAGGACCACTTTGCATCTGTTTTGAGGCACTGAGGCAATGACTCCTACTAGGATTGGAATACCACTTTTTTTTTATTTCCATGTCATAAAGACGTAAATTTTAATAAGTCTAAAATTTATCATCTAAGAAAGATGAGTCAAGGATCTAGCTCTAATGGTCATAATGATCTCATGAGGACCTCATTGTTATTCTGATTATCATGATCAGAACGGGAAGACAATTTCGGACTTGTCCCGTCTGCCAAGAACATGCATGACTTAACATGTCTAGAAAACCTACAAAAGGACTGGAGAGGGAGGGGAAGAGGGATGGGGGGAGCAGGAGGGAAATGGGAGGAGGGGAGGAGGTGGAAATTTTTATTAAATAATATAAAAATAAAGAAATAAAACTAAAAAACCCTACATAAATTGTGTTCTATACTTTTTCTTTTAACACTAATCCATGGCTCTCTCTTTTTATTGTTACTTCTCATTCCTGCATTCAGGTGTCAATTCTGAGGCCAAAAAGACATTGGCATGCTCCCAATGGTGTTCAGCAATCAAACTGAGCAACTGTGAAGTTAAAAGATGGGAAGTGGGGCTGGAGAGATGGCTCAGTGGTTAAGAGTACTGGCTGCTCTTCCACAGAACCTGTGTTCAATTCCCAGCACTGACACAGCAGCTCACAATCATCTGTAACTCCAGTTCCAAGGGATCAGATTCCCTGTTTTGGCCTCCTCGGGCATCAGACATGCATGTAATGCACAGAAATAAATGCAGGCAAAACAGCCATACACATAACATAAAAATAAATAAAATATTTAAAAGAAAAACAGTTGGGAAGTGTTTTTTCTCTGGCAAGCAAAACACCAATTACCACATCGATGATAATGGGTAATAAATTCTTCTTGTTTATTCTTTGTTAGGCAACTTTTAGATCATTACAGATCATTTCTACTAAAACAATCCCATCCTGATATTGCTCTAGGTCCTGTATCAAAGAGTTCACAAATGATCAAGACCACCTTTGTGTTTGGTATAGTCATATCAATGAGAAAATGGGTCTTTGGCCCTCACCTTAAGTAACTGAAAAAAAAAAAAGATACAGAGACTACATATGAGGGTGATAGGAAATCTAAGCAAATAATTACCACAGAACATATCCAAAGAATATTCATCCCACTAAATTGTCTACAGAATCAATAACTAAACACAGAGAAGTAGGAATGAATTAGTAACTTGAATTTTTACATCAAGTATTTTCCTTGAGATAACTAAAATGATCTTTTCCTAGAAGTCATCAAATTCTATGAAAACTAGCTTGTTTCTGCTAATATTTGTAGATTTTAGCTTTACTTCTTGAGGTCAAACTGTACAAGTTAAATAACTGTTCCATGTAATAGAATTGAAATTTTCAAATAGAAATAACATCACTTGGTCAATAGTTATTAACAATTGCCTGCCTCATTAAAATAACTACTCTGTTTCACTACACTTTTTCTTTTTTGGGCTATAAAACAAATATAACCTGATTTTATTTATACTGACAGAATATGTCTCATAAATGGTCTTACAGTGTATTTAAATGGAAAGAAACTGAATTTTTTTCATACAACTCATTAAATTTATTGATCACATACATCTACTATACTATGGCAACAAGTAATGATAATATCAAATATTATTATGGTAAAAGACATCTGTAGAAATGTAGAGGTCTCAATAACTTGTCGCCAATCTGTCCCCCTCCTAATCATCATGACAACCCTTAAGTGAGAAAGGAAAGAATTAAAAACCTTGAAAGGGTAGAGGAGATTTTTTCCTCCTTTCTTGGCACTTCCTGGTTTGTTTGTTATTTTGTTTATTTTGAAATAGTCTTGCTCTGTAGCCAAAGCTGGCTTTAGACTCTTGAAGACCTTCCTTGTCAACCTTCCAAGTGCTGTGGTATACCTGAGATGCTGTGTTCTATTCATACCATTGCTTTTAACAACCTTTCTGCCAGTGTGAGCTTGAAACCCCAAGTTTCTCAAATGGCATATCAAGCATTGGGTAATCTAATTCTCAAACATTAAACTATATATAAGACACAGCTATTCTTTAGGTCTTTTTCGGGAACTGTGCTTCCCTTTTTTATTATTACTAGTTATTATTTTCCAATAGGTCCATGCATTTTTCTAGAGGTGCCCATCACTATTATATGCAACAATGAACTTAAGTAGGTATTTTGGCTTCCTCTGACTAGTATACACATTAATTTCACAGTTGCTTCTAATTGAGAATCCCTGACCCTTAACTATCAGTTTAACTCAACTTCATAACAAGGTACATAGTGGAAAATTAGTTTCCTCTTCAGTCTTCTACCTCATTTCAAAAATGTAAATCTAATTCTGCTTGGACACATACATAGTCTCAATCAACAGCTGCTATCCTTCTCCTTTTAAGAGTTTTAGAAGCCAGGGTCCTCTGCAATTAGAGTTACAGATGTTTGCAGGTGATGGGAACCATACCAGGGTCTCTGAAAGAGCAGTGAGTATGGTTAACCACTTTTGTGCTATAGGTCAACAAGAGCTGTTGTTGTAGAAGGAGGGAATCAGAAGAGCTGGATGACAGAGAAAGAGAGCATTTGACTTCCTAACTTCAGAAAACACAAAAATCAATAGCATCTTGGCATTTGTCTCCAAGAGGCATTCTCACTGGTCCACATGAGACATAAATGAAAAGTGTTGACTAGACAATAAAAGCTTATGAGTTTATGAAAATGAGGCATGACTACTTTTCAAAGTAAAATTAAAATCTAAGGTTGAGGTCATTCTCACACATTTCACCACGGTCTCTGTACCTGGCACAAACTTGGCTTACTTCAGTCTCAAAAAGGATTTGCTACCTTTCCTACCTGATGTTCAACTGCAATGTAGAACCTATGTGAATGTCATGCTCAGCTCATTGCTCCCATGGTAATACATGTTAATTCTTGTTGTTCCCACTAAGACACATGCTAGCCAGCTCGTGTGGGTTTATCAAACTTGTGTTTTTTTATACTTATAAAAATTATGTTTATGTCTTGAGTGGGTTCCCTGCTCTTGGAGGACAAGGAGGGTGTTGGGGTCTCAGGAACTGGAGTTCCAGGCAATGGGAGATAGCTGAACTGGGTACTGAGAACAGAACTCTTGTCCTCTGGAAGAGCAGGAAGCACCCTTAACTGCCCAGCAACTTTAAACATAGAGACAGATTTTGCACTTGTGTTGAACTGTGCCAAGTCCTGTTTGACAATTCTACATATACACACTTTGAAAAATCTAATTCCTTGGCATTACCAACACTGCATTTGAAGTAAGTGTGTGAGGGGTTTGGAGGAACTGTCTGTAGCCAGATAAACTGTGACTAAGGCTGTAGACAACAAGTAACAACAGCAAATCAACTCTCTAGGGAAAACCATATTTATAATAAGTTAATTATTCTCAGTAATGCACTTCCAAATTCTCCAGCCAAATAATACTATACTATACTTTGTGTTCTGTAACTAAATTTTCAAATGTACAGTTCTTCTACTCAACAGTTCCCCATTAATGGTAAATAATTTACAGTCTTCTTGTTCCTTGTTGAAACTATATTCCTACCTAAGAATTCAGTACTTTCTCATTTCCATTTTTCTCTTTGTTTTCCCAATTCTGACTTATGAGGCTACTTCTGAGTTTGGAAAGAATTGTTAACTTTAAGATACAAATGCTTTCATTTAATTAAAAGTATGTGGGTACAAATAACATCCCAACTCAAGCATGCTACAAATTGTGAGAGACGTAGCTTTCTTGGAAAAATGTCCTCAGCATCATAGCAGGAATACAAGTTCAGAAAGGGAGGAGAAGGTATGATCCTGAATCTGACATATGACCAATGCATTTCCTTGCGCCAACTATCCAATGATAAGACATTATCTAGATCTAGAATTGAAGCCTAAGTCACATTGTAAGATGCTTGCCATAAAAGAATGATTTCTCCAAAAAACATAAAATTCAGTTAGTAAAGCCAAAAGTAGATGTTTAAAAATATGGATCATGACATAAGAAAAGACCTTATCGATTAGTAATACTCATTGTTTAGCAAATATCATTTCTTCTGCAACTTTAAAAACATTTTTGATGTCTTGTTTCTTAAGCAATCTAAATTAGAAGGGAATTCTTAAAATTACCAACACTGTAATTAATAGGAAAAAAAGTCAGATGGAGAAATAAATGTTAAGCAGTCTTAGGATGCCAAGTTAATCACTACACACAAATGGCTTTGCTATGAACTGGATGGCAGAAATCACCAGCTTCCATTTGACAGAAAGGAGGTTGGTGTGGAAATGGACAAAGATTAATTCCCTGCAGTGTTGCCATGATTGCTTTGGTGGGATCTCCACTCCTACTGAGAATCCCATTTACTTGCCCTTCAGAAAGACCTTGTCTTTCTCTTTTCATGAATTTACTGGCAAGAGAATAAAGGTCCTTTGGGGAATTCAGCATGTAGGAGCACAGGTTGAGTTTCAGGAAAAATTGAAGAACATTTCTTAGCTTCCTTCTTCCTTAGAAAAACTAATAACTACTCTCACCCAAAAAGCCCTTTTTCTGCTCCCAGTTCCCTGCTGGAGTATGTGTCCTCATTGACTCAGAACAAATTGATATCCCCTGTTGTATAATGAGTTGGTGACTATCATGATAACCACTATATAAAATTCTAATGAAGTGAGAACTGTCTCTTCCATTCCAGGCAGGCTAGTTGTCTCCCATCTAGGGGAATATGCAGGATGACATTATCCTGACTAAGTGATATCTTTTGCAAGGGTTCTAGTTAATAAAGATTCAAACTTCTAACAGTTTTTCATAAACACTCCCAAGAGTCATGGCATTAACTTGGATGTGTGCTTTAGTATAGTATTCTACTGATGAAACACTCATTAGCTCTCTCCTTCAAGACTTAACCATACTTAAGATTCCTTCAACAATTGGGAATTAAGAATAAAATCACCGTGTAAATTGACAAAATATTTCTAACAAACAGAAATTTGTGTCTATTTTTTCTGGTCATGTAAACTTTACTATGGCCAAATCACTACGGTTAGATTTCTTCTAGTAAATCAGTTCTCCTTAGAAACACAAGGACCTTTCATTATTCTGACAGAATCAACACCAGGTCCATGGGTATAACTCAGGTCCAGGAGACAAATTTCTGTCCATAAAGCAAGCACCATGACTAAAAAACTCAATGTTCTTATTGACTTCATCTCAGCTCACTGCCCACATTTGAAATAAGATAAAAGTTAATATCAACTTCATCTAAATCTTTCTGAGATCATAGGAAAAAATATGGTTCCATGGGCAAATATTTTAAAGAAGTCAAAATCAAATATTTTGTAAGGGTACAGAAGGAGGATTAAAAGATGACAAAAGACAATTAATTTGCAAAGATGTTGAATTGAATTACAGAGGACATTATGGAATTGCAAATTGAAACAAAATGAGATACTACTATACACTGATTTGAATAGCCGTATCCAAATCACTGACACCACATGCTGGCAAGGATGGTGGGCAATGGAAACATTCTCTCTCTCTCTCTCTCTCTCTCTCTCTCTCTCTCTCTCTCTCTCTCCTCTCTTTTTGTGGTACTGAGAATTTATTTCAAGGCCTTGAACATGTCAGGCAAAGTGCTTTATTTCGAACCATATCATAAGTGCCGATAAACTCTGACTCACCGTTAGTGAGATTATAAAACCACGACAAGCCACTTTGCTACACAGATTGGCAGCTGCTTTAAAGACCAGACTTGCTCTTCCATGCGAGCCCCAGAGACAAAATAAATTATCTATGAAATGCCTGCCCATGGAAATTTATAGTAGTGTTTTTGGCTGAAATCTTGGAGACGGTAATGATGGTCATCAGGAGGTGAATAATTAAATAAATCATAGTGTGTTTAGACAATAGAATATTATTCAATATCAAAAAGAAATGAGCTATCAAGCCACGAAATTTTCAATGATTATTGCTGAGTGAAAAAAACCTGATTATAGTGAGCAAAAGAACCCAATTTGAAAAGACTCCATATGGTCTGAGTGCAACTATGCTACGTACTGGGGAAGGAAGAGGTGATAGAATAATAGCAGAAAGGATGGAGTGAGCATGGGGAGCATAGGCGCCCTAAGAACAGTGAGATTTTTCCTTGTGACAGTGCCATGGAAGACACATAACATTAAGTATTCATCAAAGATATAGAGTATGCAACATGAGGACTGAACCTCAAACAGACTATGAAATCTGGGTGATAACTGTGAATCATGAAGCATCTCTGCACTACATGTGCTGGTGGATGGGGAATGCTGGTCAAGGGAAGATCATAAGTGTTCGTGGGGGTAGAAGCACTCTGCATATTTTTATGAGCATGGAGTCTTGTAGCAATATCCCAATTGAAAACAAAGGACATATTGTCACAAACCAATATTCTATAAAATCCCTGACTTCCTTCCTGATTTTGTTATTAGGACCGAGGCCCCAAGTATTTTATAAGAAGTCCAGGCTATGGAATTAGTGTGGAATTTTAACTCCAATGGCTATTTTTTGGTTATGGGGCCTCGATCAAAATGCATTAACAGTTTGCATAATAAGAGATGACATGGCTAAGAGTTAGCATGTGACACCAAAGCTGAGCTGCCCAGAGATGTCAAGCCCATACACAGAATGATTTGAAGGTATTGCTTTTGTTTCTCCATCTTTAACACATTGTGTTTGATGAAAGGTTTCTCCACCAACCTCTCAGCATCTCCTTCAGCTCCCAAACACAGAAGTAGAAACTTGTACAGGTTGCAGATCACAAATATCTTTGTCTTGATTGGGTTTTAACTTTAAACTAATTTTTTTTAAGGGAATCTATATCTCAGTTGAGGTACTAAGAGTGACATATAGACCAATACTGTAATTCATACTTATATTTTCCCATCTGTAGCCCTCCAGTCTCCTTTCTTTTCAGAGGAAAAAAAAAACAGGATAAAACGTCATATCCAGGGTTTGGATGTGAGAAAGTTTTAGGCTTAAAAGGCAAGTCATTTATGAAGCATAGGAGTCTTAAGTGAAATTCAGGAAGAATATGGAGAGAAATAACACAGCACAAATGTGAAAGAAATGAATATTTTGATGGAGAACTACATCTTCAATTACTCAGGGAAAAAATATAATTCATGTCCTATTCTATCCAATACCTTGTAGTATGTGTAACAAATTTATTCCAGAGACAAATATATAAAATATTAATATTTTCAGAGTTTTTTATGAACTAAAAATTCATTTAAAATCAGTCAGATTTTTCATAATGTCCATCGATATTTTTGGCGTTGTTTTATAGTTCTGGTTTCTGGATGTTTTTCAATAGCTGAGTTATAAAAGTTTAAACATCCTTTCTTCCATCCTCCTTTCCTTTATTTTTCCTCTTTCACACCTTTCTTTCATTTTCCTAGGTATTTATTGAGTTTGTAGAGCATTTAGACACTGTCAAGAATAAGATACAGGTCTCAAAAAAATCAAAACTACAGTTTAACCCATGTTGTCTTTGATAAACTTAGGTTAGTAAATGAAAATCTCAGCGCCAGAAGTGAGATGACTTCCTGTGAGCTATTATTGATCATGGAGTACTCAGAAGCCTGACAAACAACTCCGGCTCTTGCCTCTCTTCTTGTTTTTTTTTTTTTTTTTTTTTTTTTTTTTCTGCAGAACCAGACCATTGCAGGGTGTGGCGGAAGAAAGCTCGGACTGAGCTGAAAGGTTTCTGCCTACCAGTGTTTCCACAGCTAGAAGCTGTGACACAGGCCACTGGAGGAGAATAGTCATCAGTGGCTTTACCCAGTGCTCGTGCCTGGGTAAACACCAACCTCCCAGGCAAGAGCTATCCATCAGTGAAATACTGGTATGGCGGTTATGAGAGCAATCAACCATTTTAAAACCATTGTTTTAAAGCCCAGTCTACAAGAGAAAATAAAATTCACAGCTGGTACTATAAACCTGGTGAAAGACCCATGGTGGTGGAGGTAATCATCCTTAATAGGGAAACATACTGCTAAATGAATTTGTTGTCTAACCTCCTTCTAATTTTTCTGGGTATATCCATAGGTTAGTTACTGCTTCTATCACTCTCAGAGAATTTCCTTTTGCAGTTTGCAGTAGTTAATATGGGGCATGTGTTCCAGATTTTTCTGTTTCAAAATGGGGGAATGAAAAGGGACATCATCATGATGGGTTTGACCTTCTAACAATCAACTCTGAAAGTAAGCTGTGAATAAAAACAGGATTTTAGTGGCTTCAAGGAAGCGAAACTTCAGGAATAAAACGAGGGTGCTATGTGGCCTATACTATTTTGTTTAATACATTCATCACATGGGATAGGGAATATTGGAAATAATAACATTTTTGCCCCTCTTACTAGGGAGTCAGAAATATTTCAAATCACTGCATTTAGTTTCAAGTTTTCCTTACAATGATCCAACAAAAGGTACTACTATTATTTTTCATATTAAAATAAATATTGGTACTGGTAGTTAAACACAGACAATTTGGCTCCAGGGTAACCTCAACAAAAGTATTATGCAGAAACCAGAAACAGATGTGCTCAATTGCAGCAAGGATGCATGCTGTCACAGTTATCCTTCAAGGTGGAATATTAATATTATCATGTTTTCCCTGGGGGACTATAGAGAACCAGGTATAGTGACCTCCGTATTTAGTGATGACTGTCAGTCCTGTCACAAGGAGAAGTGAGAATTCTCAAGAGCCCATGGAAACTAGGACAGAGGAATTACATGGACCACTAAAATTCTGATTCTAATGTAGCAAATGCTGAAGCATGGCACAGATACCAACAGGCTGCCCCAATATGTCTCCAAACAAGATTCTTTCCTATTGATAGATGGGTAGGGTGTTTCCTTTGGCAATACACAGGCATTATACCCATTACCAACTCTACAAATGCTTAGTGTTCACTCTTTGCTAGATGTTTACCACAATGAACTTATACTTCATAAAGTCTCAAAGATACACAATCTAGTTCTATTACAATGTAAATTAGCCTACAACTGTATTGACTGAAGTAATGTTTGAAGTTTGGTGTTTTATGCAAAAATGTTACAAGTACCTAAAGTAATTCTAAGTGGTATATATTATATATATGAAAAATCATAGTTATGATGCACAATTAATTTCCATTATTGTTTCCTATAATCAGCAAATGTGCAGTCACACATTTCAAAAATTCTATTTGCTTAGCAAATGGAATTAAAGTCACATTTTCATTTCAGTCATTTCATTTCAGCTGCTTTTTAGAGTAGCCTTGAACATTCTGGAACAAACATTGTCTTCAACTTTGAGGCTTTGAGTGAGTAAAGAAGAAGGTTTTGTTAAGACCATGATGAAAAGCCAAAGAAAGTCCCAAGTGTGACAAAAGGAGGAAAAATAAGATTTTGTAAAGAAGATACACAGTATATGTGTTCATGCTGGATTAGAAGTCAGAGCAGTTGAAAATATGGGGAGAGAAAAAATGGGGGGACAGAATATGTGGGAGAGTTCCACATTTTGGGAATCTTGTAGAGTTGCCTTTGAGCCTAAAAAGCAAGTCTGAAGTTATGTATCTTCAGAAATTAGGAATTTCATCAATAAAATACCAACATAACAAGGATAGGAAGTCTGAAGTCATCCTACCTTTTAGAAATAGAGATTTCATAAACTCTAGACAAAGGCAAACTGCTCTCAGACTACAGTAAAAACCATTTCTCTCAGGAAGCTGAGGAGAGTGTCACATCAGTGAACCCTTGTAAAAGGACACCTCCATTAGTTCATGTACTAAATGAGTGTGGTCAGCGTGTATTGTGTGAAATTCCCAAAGAATTAATAAAATTATTATGTTGAGTGGGGAAAAAGAGTTTGATTTGATTACTCCTCCATCATCTACACTTCCTTTGGGGTGTTTTGGGTTGGCTGGCTTCATGCTATGAACATTCACATTCTCCTCCTATATTTGTGATGAGAAAACCTTAAAAGGATGAGGACATTTTCAAGAGACAACAAACAAAACCCCTCCAGTACTTATTTTACTGACACCTTATGAAAGCACTCACAGTGGCAAACTTCTAAGATGCCATGAGGCTCAGGAGAAACAAACTGAAGCATATTACCCAATGACAGGTTAAAAACAAGAATACGTGACATGATTTAAAATAAATACATATTTACCAGAAAATGAAAGACAGAGAATACAAAGAAAAGGATAGTGTATTTAACAAATAAATACTAACAATGATATTATATATAATTATGATAATTATTATGTCTAGAGTAATAATTTCTGTACAAAATTATATATTATATATTAATAATATATTTGTATGTAATAATATGTCTGTATATAATAATAATAACTATTACCATATACATTGAATACAAATGTATGGAGAGTATATCTTAACATGTAAATTATAGTTATATATAGTTATTATATACTGTAATAATATATCATAATAAAAGTTCTTTTTAGAATATTATTGCTTAATGATATGCATAATAAGCTGGGCAGTGGTGGCACTTGCCTTTAATCCCAGCACTTGGGAGGCAGATGCAGGAGGATCTCTGTGAGTTCAAGTCCAGCCTGGTCTATAAGAGCTAGTTTCAGTTTCCAAAGCTACAGAGAAACCCTTTCTTAAAAAAAAAAACACAGATATGCATAATAATACAATCATTATCATTATATAATTATTATGTATGTATATCCATGATCCTTTTTTGTATTCTTTTCAAATAAAAATAAAATAATTATATTTGCATACCTTATTTATTATATTTAGTTATATTTATTGTAATACATACCTTACAGTTATTATTATTATTAATTGTTTTAATCTTGAAAGTTACTTCTATATGCCAAACATTTAGGGAGCTCTGAAGTCAGTAGTTGCTATGATACTCTATGCTGTCAGCTGTTACAGACTGAAGTAGAGCCAACTGCCATTAAGTGGAAGGAGAGAAGAAGAAGAAAATATTGTGTTTAATTTACAAACTGTATCTCAAGCACATGGTAATTAAATAAAAGTGGAATGTTGGTTTCTATCCCAGTATGCCTTTTAGCATCAGCAGTACTGACTCTTCGGAATTTCAATCAACCTTCTGAAGGTTTACCCAAAGTATATTTTAAGATTATTGAAAAGTTACCAACACCCCCATCTGTGAATATATATATACATATATATATATATATATATGATAAAGCCAGCAAACATTTTCCTTAAAATGCCAAATAATAAATATTTTAGCCTCTGAGAGCCATATTGTCTGTGTTGCAGTACTTATCTCTGGAGCTGAAGTGAACAAGTCATCGTGGGAGACATATAAAGGATGAGAATGGCTGTGTGAGATTCAAACTTTGTTTACAAAATTGGATAAGCAGCAGGAAGCAGGCCAGATTTAGCCAAAGGCTTATTAGCCTATAATAGATCACCAGATGCATGGGGAGAATGCCCCCCTTGCAGTACAGGCAGAGCTTCTAATTCCAAAGACACCATGTTCTTCTGCGTACGTTACTCAGACAGTGCCCACTCCAGTCCCCAAGCAAAAACAGGTCAAATATATTTTTTTAGTTAAAACTGTTTAGGCAAATTCAATATCAGCAGGATCTGCACATCTGCTTCAGAGGGGGGAGGGCTCCTAACTCAAGAACCAAATATTTTCACTTGGTTTCAATTTCTTCCTATGGTTCGCAGTAGTTCTGCTTGCAAAATTTTAGCTGATTCCCTACTAAGTCAAGGAGCATTACCAGCCCTGGAAGACACCTTAGGTTAGGGTTATTAGACTTCTATTTGGGGAACATCTCAGAACAGAACATTCATGACAGAATTTCTGAAGCTAGTGTATTTGATTAGCTGCATTACCCTTACAACCACCAGCCTGGATTTCCAATTCACTATCAACATTCTCTGAATTTGATTGTAGCATCCTTCAAGTATAATGGCTTCCTCTGTTCATATAGCTTTTACGTGAAGATAGTGGCTCTTAGAAAATATTCTTATACTTTCTATATCCTATGGTCACATGTTAGTATAATGTAACTTATTTTGAAATTAGCATTTACTTTTGAAACTTATTATTCATTTTCTATAACCTTTGAACAGTTTATCCTTTTTGCTTTAGAGAAAGAATCAATCCTGGGCAAGGTGGACCAGTGTGAGAAGTAGGGTCTCTAAAGCCTGTAAAAGAGTCCTGGATAGCCCTGTTCCTACTGTTAGGAGTCCCACAAGAGGACCAAGATATTCAACTGTAACATATATGCAGAGAGAGTGCTTAGATCAATCCCATGTAGGTTCCCTGCTTGCCACTTTAGTCTCTATGAGCACCTATGAGCTCAGGTTTGTTTATTCTGTGAGTTTTCTTGTGGTGTCTTTGAGCTCTCTGGCTCCGACACTCCTTTCTCCTCTTCTTCTGCAGGATTCCCAAAACTCTGCCTAATATTTAGTGTGGGTCTTCATCTGTTCCCATCAGTAGCTAAACAACTCCTCTCTGATGACAACTGTACTAGGCATCAATCCAGTCATAGTAGATTGCCAGTTCAAGCTACATATCAGCTATTGCTATGAGTCTAAGCTGGGGTCTTCCTTTTAGATTTCTGAGAGATTCCCTTGTGCCAGATTTTTTTCTGACCCTAAAATGTCCCCCCACTTCCCAGTAGTATCTTTCCGTACTTTGTCCCTCTGCCCCTAATCTGATTGCTCATGTTTCCATCGCCAACCACCTTCAGTCCAATCATAAAATCTCTACTATTTTCCATTCCCAGGGAGATCTGGATGCCCTCACCAGGAACTCTCTTTGTTATTTAGGCTCTCTGGGCCTATGGATTGTAGCATAGTTATCCTTTATCTTACAGCTAATATCTGCTTACAAAAGATCACATACCATGTAAAACCCACTTTAAATGGTTGTGACCCACTCTGTGGTTGCTGGGAATTGAACCCAGGACCTCTGGAAGAGCAGCCAGTGTTCTTAACCACTGAGCCATATCTCCAGCTCTGCCTTCCTACTCACATGGTTAATCTTGATTGTCAACCTTGCATGATTTAGCTTCACCTAGGCAACAACCATCCAGGCATGTCTCTATTGGTATTTGAAGGGAGGTTAGAATGATGTGGGAGGCACACCCTGGAATGGGTCATGCCATTCTGTGGATGGGATGCAGGATTGAATAAAATGGAGAAGGTGAAATGAATAACTACATCCACTTTGCTTCCTTACTGTAGATGCCATGTGACCAGATGGATCTCTTTCATTCCTTCCTTGCCATGCAGAACTGTATCCTTGCAAATGGAAAGCTAAAGCAAGGCCCTCTTCCTTTGGGTTGCCTTGTTAGGCATTTTGTCCCAGCAAATACACCCACGGGCTAAGAGACTCAGACCATCTGGAACCTCCAGAGATCCCAAGCCTCACCTCACCTTATCCCCTTCCTGGCTAATTTGTTTTCAATAATTTATTTTTTATCACCAATGTTAGACAAGCACAAAAGAAAAATGTATGTCATCCTAGATGCCTTCATTTTCTTTATTCCCTGGCATTCCATGAGTCACCAGTCTTTTTATTCAATATGAATCTAAATCCATCCTTCTGCTGAATGCTTACCACACATCCCTTTGTTGACCCCACTCTGCATTTCCCAAGAGCATCAGTGTTAGCAAATAAATTCTGGTCTTTCTGGCTCCAACCTTCCTCCTCTCTCGATTGTGTCTTCATAGTACTGCAGCATGAACAATTCCATAAAACTCAAATCTGATTATAGCATGCTCTCCTATTCTGCTTAAAACCCTTTAATGTCGTTACAATGCCAGAAGAATAAATTTTAGTACCAATACCACCAGGAAATGCATTTGTAACCTGAACGCTGCCAATATATCCAAACTAATTTCCATCTTCTCACTAGAAATATATAAAATTTCAAAAACTATAGACATAATAAGCATCTGCAAAGTCTTAAATGTGCTATTATATTTCTAGCCCTATCCACTTCAGCTCAAATTATCATCATGTCTTTTCTGAACTCCTGCAGAAATTCTTTGTTTTATCTCATTTCATAAACACAGGCTCCAAAGAGGCTCAGAGTGAATTTGCAAAACATAGCCAGGTCATGTCAATCTTCTGTCTGTTTCTACAGGGGTTTCAATCAGCCCTAGATTAAAATCCACGTCTTCTTCCTTAGTTTATAAGCTCCACCTGGTCTGATTGTCACTTGTTTCCTCCTCCTGCTCTACTCAACTATCACCATTCCTCATCCTCATGTGAGACAAGGTTAGCCCTGCTTCAGTGTGTCCGAAGCTATCTGCAGTTCTTCCAGGCTTCTCCTTTCTGCTTCAGAGTTCAGTTGTCACCTCATATGACTCCTTGGCCATACCATTAAATACTATCTTTCCTCCAATCTCTCTTACAATTTTATGTCTTACATTCTTCCTGGCATTTCTCACTGTGCATGTTCAGCTTCATTATTTTATAGCTTGGGTACAGCCATCCCTAAATCAACTATAAGCCCATCTTTCCTTGCCAAATAAAAAGCATCAGTGCAACAATATTCCTTTAATGGAATGCTTCAGTGATTTTGTGTGTACTGTGATGGAGTAGCTATTGCTGCTGCTGCTGCTTAAACTATAGTACTTATACACCCTGGCTACTGGTTATTTGATAAGTTCCTCATCAATTTCAATATTTGGTTCAGTTTTTCTGGGATTTCCTCTCCTCCTCTTGAAAGCATGGGTCATACTCAACTTTGCTGCTACTATTGTACACTGTGCTTCTGTTATAGTACCAAACCACTTAATAGTCAACTGCTGTCTAGCCCTTCTACCTAACTAGATCTTCCTGGAGCAGAAACTAGCATATACATAT
>NW_026067949.1:9353423-9363775 GCF_014885135.2 Alexandromys fortis
TATATCAGAGATATTATTGTACTTTTATAATCATTACAGTGGTCTGGAGAAAGGCATAATTGAAACAAAACTGAACATAGAAATATCATTTATGAAAATTGTTATCAAAGGGATTAAAGAATTCATTTCTTATAACTAAGAAACTGCACATTTGTGCCATCTCTGTTCTTGGGGGCCTTAAATAATTTACTGTTCTAACATATGAATAGTCTTGAATTTGAATGTAAAATGTGAGATTAAGTCATTGATAGAGATGTGAGATTTCGTGTTAAAATACTATTCTAGAATCCCTCAATCTCTACTATCTTTGTATAATAAAGTCTTTCCCAAAGCTAAACAGATTGATAGCTTATCCAATTCATTGCTTATAAGTCATTTTAACTTTTGCCAGCATCAATAAGGATTCCCAAGTTAATAGCTGCTGAGACAGGGAAAAATAGTCTTTTCTAGGGAAAAGTACTCTCCGCGGTTATCCAATAACAAGTGGCCTACCTTAAGAACGTTTACATATGGATCAACACTAAATGGAGTCAGTAGGCTTATATTTACTCATATATCTGTTTGCATATATAACAATAATAATTAAAGAGAAGAGGCCATGAATTTGAGAGGGAGCTCAGGGACATAGAAAGAGATAGAAAGATATGGGGAAATAATATAAAGGCAATGCACATATATGAACTATAAAAAAATAATTTTCACTAACAAATGATGTCACTTCCAACTTTGAGGTTCAGCGCTGTAAAAAGAACTACCATTTTGTTAAATCTTTGAGCAAATCTGTGTTTCTCAATCTGAAATCCTAAATGAGCCCAAATAAATGCAGTTTTCTTTGCTTCATTTTCTTAAAACTAGGTTGATTTTTTTCGCCTCTGTTAGCAACCTCTGCCTACTTCCAGCAAAATCATGGTCACAGAAGTTTCAGACACATGATAATCTACATTTGATGTGTATGTACCAGAGAAAGAGAGAGAGAGAACTTGATTTAATTGCTTTTATTCTCTCAATTTATAACTAAAGAAACTATAGCTAAAGAAGTGTAAGGAACTGGCTGTGTTTTGAATTATAATATTTTAAGAAGCAAAAATTTACATAGAGTTGTATGAATTTATATTAAAATGTTGTACCAGTGAAATCAGCAATGTGTCGATATCATCTGCATCATTTTGAAAATAATGTTATTGTTTTCATCAGTTTTTAGATATAAATGTGACACTAGTAAATCCAATAAAATTGTATGTCTGTTTACTTTGAGAACCATTTTTGTAGCAGATAATAGTCCCTCCCCTCATTAGTCTTTTATTTCTATATGAAATTTCATGTACTTGCTGTTTTAAAGTAAACCCAACTCATAAAGATTTTCCATAGTAGTCCTACAAAAAAATAATCAAGTCTAATGTGATTATGTCTCCAGAAATTAGAATAGGTTTTAATATACCTTCTTAACAAACTAAATATAGACAAAATTAGGCAGTCACTTTGAAAGTCATTGTGAATAAAGAGATTGAAAGACAAACTCAGAAAAGCAATGCTAAATAGAAACAGCTTCCACTTTGATCGATTATATCAAAAGCCTCAAAGTGGTCAAATTACTTCTCTCCAGATCTCCAATTGTATCAGAAAATTTCCAGTGTAAATAAACATAGAATTTCAGCTGGCTTTTCCTAAATGTCGTGCCTTCAATGCCTTCAATGCTTCCTGAATTCTAAAGAACACCAGGCTGTATTTGGAGTTAGACTAGTAAGCTTGTGGGTGGGCTGATAACTAGAAAGCAAGTGGAATCATAATGGAAATGAGGGGGAAACAACAAACACTGCAGAGAGCTGAGAAGCTGGGAGACCGAGAGTGAGAAAAACATGATCACCAGCCCTCCCAGGGACAATGCCATTTGCTTCACTGTAGACACATTTATCAGAAATAACAGACTCTTGGGTTCCTTGTTTGCTCTCTCGCTGTGTGCTGAGGAGCATATTGGGAAAGTCTATCAATATGGCTCAGAGGTAAAACAGATTTCTTTGGAAGCTCCCGGCTGCTCCATCTCAAAATAAATGAGGCAAGTGAACATTTTTCGTTTCCTTGAATTGACACATGAAAGTATGCATATTCAAGGGTAATCAATGGAAGCGCTGACTCAGGCGTACCTTGGAATTTTAAAAAGACATCTTTATGGGTTATCCATGGATAATTCATTATTACAGTCTGCTCTTTCATAGGCTAGGACAAAAATCTTTCAGAGAGTATTGTTAACCCAGATAAAAACATTCCATTTTTCAATATTTGTTTCAAAATACTGCTTTTGTGATTATAAAACCAACAAAGTAAACTTTCCCTTGAGCACTATAAATCGTGGTAATATCGATCACCTCCAAAAGAGCAAGTGCAAAAGACAAGAGAAGATGTGAGCTGAATGAGCATTCTTTGGCCAGAAGAAACCATTTCTGTGCTGTCCCTAAAGATGGTGACCAATGGGTTTCTTTCCTCAGGCAACTTTTTTGCAAGAAAAGAACTATGTAGAAAGAATGACAGATGACTAAAATGTTCAAAAAATGCTTTTGTCAAGCTGATGGAGGTTTTCGTGGTGGTTACATGGACAGAAGGCAACACACCTCACATATTGCTGGTTGTGGGCAGTACGATATTTTGTAAATAGAGGAATTTAGTTGAGGAGTGCAAATAGTTGTAGCCAGAGGACATCAGTCTTCAAACGCAGCATGGACAACAAACCTAAATATTGAGCCTGGCCTTGAGGATAGGTGACTAAAGCAAGTCTATACACGACTATTGACAGCATTCATTTTATTTCTTCTATATCAAATTACTATCAGAATCCTGTCTTCCAGCTACACCAAGTATCTTCACAGTAGGTTAAGAGTGTGAAATCGTTTTCAGTGGCTTGAAGGTAACATGTTGGCAAGACTGTGGCTGTCTGTTTATCTAGGGGAGATTCCTCTGCTCGACCTTCCCAAATTTCATGGCTACTTACATTTCTTGGTTTGTAGTTCTCTTTTGTTTTCAGACACAACAGTGATTAATCATGACCTTTTTACATAACACTACTCCTTTCTCCTCCAACCTCACTTTACACCTTTTAGGGGCTTTGAGATTTGACATATAAAGATAATTATGGGTAAAAAAAATCAATAATAAATCAACAGTTTAAGCAAACTAACTACCTTATTTACTTGTTGTGTTTCTCACCGCAACTGCAGCACATAGAGCTAAGACACCCTAATTTACCAACCCAGAGAATATATTATACTATGAGTCACAAAAGTAAATAAGGTAGTAGTTAGTTATTTCCCTTTCTGCCATTGTATTAGCTTCCTCAAATAATCACAAAACATCTAAAGGGGGTGGTAAAGGGGAGAAGAAGGTGAATGAGAACGTGAAAGAATGGGTACTGGAAGGTCGAGGGGGAGAGAGATGGTGAAGGGGAGAAAGATGGTGAGGGAGAGTAATGAAAGAGAGATCTTGATAGAGCCACTATGGGGTAAGGGAGAAAACTGGTGCTAGGGAAATTCCAAAGAATCCACAAGGATGACCTCAGCTAAGACTCCTAGCAATAGTAGAGAGGATGTCTGAACTGGCTGTCCTTGGTCATCAGATTTGTGAATGCCCCAACTGTCAGCATAGAGCCTTCATCCAGTAACTGAGGTAACTAGATACAGAAATCCACAACCAGGCCGAATTCTAAATCCAGTCAACGAGAGGGAGGAGGTAATAAATGAGCAAGGGAGGTCAAGATCATGAGGGAGAATTCTACAGAGACTTCTGAACTAAACTCTTGAAAACTCAGGGACTCCAAACTTCCTGTGGAGCCTCCATTGGCCTGAACTAAGCCCACCATATGTGGGAAACAGTGGTGAAGCTTCTGAGCCCATTCTCAGCCTTAATTCAGGTCCTGACCCAACATAGAGTGCCAGACTTTGTTGACTCTCCATAGGAGCCCTTTCCTGATGGGAGGAGTAGATGAAGATGGACTGTGTGGGGAGGGATTGGTAGGGTCAATGAAGCCTGGAAGAGGGGTGAGAGGGAGAACTATAGTTGGAATGTAAAGTGAAGTTAAATAGATAGATAGATAGATAGATAGATAGATAGATAGATAGATAGATAGATAGATGGATGGATGGATGGATAAACAAACAAACAAACAAACAAATAAATAAATATGCCCTCTCAAATAGGCAAATTCTGGGAGTCTCTTCAGACACACTGGGTGCTGAAACCTAGGCATGCACAAGCTGCTTTTACAGATCATTCTCAGGCTACTCAACAAAAGCAATTCTCTGTTACAGTAGCACAAGGAATTCCATAGTGGACTGCCAGGTGAATGTGAGCCACTCTCAGAATCTAGAAGTTACCCAAATCCCTTGGCTTGTGACCCCATTTATATTTCCAAACATAGTCGTGTTGTATGCAACATTTTCATGACTTATGTGCTGTCATCTCATGCATATCTGCTTTACTCTCCTAAGGTCTCTGTGATTAAATTGGGACCAAAAGCATAATCTGACCCTGGAATGTTTTTTAAGCATATGGGTAAGGTTATTATAGACATTCAACATAACATATTCACAGGAACTCTAGATTAAGGAAGAAGCATCTCTCCTTCTCCCAGCTCATCCTGATTATTAGAGCCACATATATCTAAATTGGCTCTAACTCCTCTTTTTTAGACCAAGAAACAAAGAAAGACAGTCATGGTGGTGGTGGGGGGAGCTTTTGACTTATAGGGAAAGGGTTTGATGGGATTAAAAATGAAAGTCTCATCCTCTCATGACTTTGCCTGCATCTGACTGTAAAAGAGAATGAAATACGTCTGAGTATTTCTTTCCATATCTGTGAATTGCTACAGAAGTCGAGATGTCCTCCATGAATGAAATAATGGCAGGAGGTCATAGCAGACCACAAAGACTAGGCAGGAGTTACTTTCAGACACCAAAGAATAGTGTCCTCATTGATCTGCCAAAGGCCAGCCACTTGAAACACACAAAGCATTGGAAGAAAAAATAAACAAAAATGAATTATCTTTGCTCATATAATTCAGAAAAGACTTGCAGGAAATTGTGTTTCACTTGAGCACTGCAGTATGTATGTAGGGAGTTTAGTAGAATGATAGAGAGCTGGTAGGAGAACTCTTAAGTGAACAGAAAAGCAAGCACATAGAGTTGCATTTTGAGAAAAACAATTATGAATTTTGAATCCCCCCTTTGTGTGTATATGTATGTGAGTGTGTGCTTGCACACATATGCATATGTTTTGATGGAGTATACAAACATGCACATAATTCAGACATAGCAATATTATGAATTGGTCATTCCCAATTGAGTGAAGTAAATCAGTTTTCCATTGATTTTGCCCATAGAATTACAGTGGGTCCTTACAAAGTATAATCACTTTTTTCATTTAAACTCATTAATACTGACCAGTTCCTTATTTTGCAAGAGGTCCAGTTACTATGGTGATGTGCCAAATAAGAACTTTGCTTTTGTCTATATTCCAATGAAGAATAAAATAACTGTGGCTGACTTCACGGACTGATTATTAATCCAAATTACTCCGAAGATAAAAACACTAGGCAACATTAAATGAAACAGGACTAGTGATGACATTGATATTAAAATTTTAGAACAGTAAAAAGTTTAAAATTATAAAGACAATTCCTAACAAGACATCTTTACAGCAAAGAGAGAGAGAGAGAGAGAGAGAGAGAGAGAGAGAGAGAGAGAGAGAGAGAGAGAGAGAGAGAGAGAGAAGGAGAGAGGGAAGATGAGAGAAGAAGTGTGTATGAGAGAGAAAGAGAGAAAGAAAGAAAGAGACATAGACAGAAAAAGAGAACACCTATTTTTAAATTCAGAGTAGAAATAAGAATCCAGGTGCACCAGATTTTACAAAAGAGAGGTGAGAAAGAACACTATGAGCATTCTATACTGTGTCCGAGCAGTGCTAATATACATGCTCCTGTGATTATAATATTTAATATTCCCAAACATATGAGAGCAGATTCTGCAATGCCTTTCAAAGATATAAAGTAGCTGAGATGCAGTAGAGGGAGGTAAATATACCCACACTGCAAGGGATGTACTTTGAATCCCAGTACTGTCTGACTCTATGGAGGTACAAATTTCTACAATTTTTATGTGCAGTGTGTTATGTCTAGGAACCAGATAGTAACTGCTAAACCTGGAGACAAAATATACGCCAACAAATACCATCAACATTATATTATGGACTTCTTATAGATTATAAAATTCATTGACTACAAGTAAGTTTTCTAAGATATGTTTTGACAACTGCTAATTTTGAGCCATTGAGCCACTGTGATTCTCTTTCTTGACAATGAGACATAGTGTGGGAAGAGCTTGTGAGATGAAAATTTGCCAATGACAGCTGCATAGGTAATGAGTTTAAAGACTGTATTTAACTGACTGGGTATTTGTATGACAGAGCAAGGAGACAAAATAATTGTTATACTAGTAGGCTAAGACTTCTATATCCAAATATTACACGCCTTGTCTTAACTAAGAGAAAGTTTCTTCATTCACAGGTATGGAAGTTGGGCATCCAAGATCAAGGTTGTTCCCTTAAAAGAATACAAAGAAGGGTAACCTACAGACCTCTAATCAATGACAAGTTCTCTTTCGATCTGTTTCCAAACCCTGCCTCCTTATGAGGATTTCAGGATGTTTGCGTGAAAGTCTAACCTATGAATCTCATTTTAACTTCAAGGGAAAGATCCTATCTCCAAACCTGGTCACATCCTAAGGGGTCAGTACTTCAAATGATATTGTATGATTTTTGGAGGAAAAGCGCAGTTCAGCCCATAACATAGAGAAGAGAAACATCAAAAGAACAACTGCGAGTTTGAGACATATATGATAAAATATATGTCTTAAGATTATAAGTTATAATATTGATGTTATGGTCATATATAATTATATTAAAATCAATGCCAATTTATCTATGCAAATGAGCAATTATGGGATTGACTATAGCCTGTCTTGGTATTCCCATTGTTATTAAACTAGAACACATAGTCTCTGGTTTTAATCTAAGTATTAATGTGCTTTAAGATTTCATTCTAGTTTTGTTAATGGTTTTGTTTTATTGTCTTATCTATTATCTTATATATTGGTACTTTTACTCTTCCTTTCGTAACTCCCAAGAACAGCTACTGTATAATGCTTATTTCAAGAGACAAAAATATTCTTTACTCTCATGGGCTCTTTTTAGATAATTTCCTATCTCCAGTTATTACTGGGGAAGATGAGGGGAAATGAAGAAATGATGAATGGGAGAACAAAAGGTCTCCAAGTGCTACATTGAAAATAACGATCAGACTTTTCAACAAATAGGTAACAAAATTGGATGTTTTAACTTTTCTTAACAGCTTGTCCTTCCTTTCCTTGTTAGGCTGTAAAATAGCCCATTAATGTGGAGCCACTGTTGCTCTAATGACAGTGCCTACAGATGAGAAACGCAGCTCTTTCATCTCAGAGTAAGAGGCGAACACTATCCTTCTATTTATTTTGTCAAAGAACAAAGATTGATTTTTTTAAAACCTCCAAGGTTTTTGTTGCTTTCTCTTGTTTGGGGCCTGAAATTGGTTGTCAGGAATAAGCGTAGCTGAAATATTATATCTCCTGAACAAATGGAACAGGGTAGTATTCCCTAGGATATCTTTAATGTGGGAGAAAAACAAAGTTTTTATAGAGGAAACTGTCATGTTGATAGCATTGCACCAATTTGTTTAGAATTCTCAAGTAACTGGAAATCCAAAGGTAGAGGCTGTCTTTTTTGGATGTCAGTTATAGACACTTATTTAATTAAGGAGATGAACGCATTTAGTCAATGCAAATGAACCATACTGACACGTTTCACAGTGGTATCAAATAGGCTGTGGCCACTTAAAAATGCTTAGTATTATGTTTGGCAGATAAATTATTCATCAAATTGCTGGTGAGAAATTAACACAAATACCAGCTGATTAACTTAGAAAATGTCTTAATAATATTGTCACCTTGTTATTAAAGCCAATAGTTTCAAGCGCAGTAGCTTTATACAAAAGTAAACACAACACAGTACTTGTTCAAAATCAGAAGCAGCACTGTAAAAAAGCATGGTGGGTAAGAAGGGATATTACCTTATGAATGAAGAAGGCACTTTTTCAAACAGATGTTGTGTTGCTTAGTTTCAATAGGGGTCAGGTCAGAACAGACAAAGAGGTTGTTCGTAGGTACGCCATAAGGAAAGTCCCCTCAGTGTTGATGGTTCCTAGTGCTATCTGCACTGTTCTAATCCTGAGTGTCTGGCACCTTGGGCACTATGCCACAAGATTACGATAGGTAGTTAACATGCTCTTTTCAGTGTAAGATATCCATGACAGTAACCATGGTGTCCAGGGAGTCAATGTCCCTACACCCATTTCCTTGGATGGGCAAATTCCATGTTAACTAATACTGAGAAGGCACTGCCAGGACAGTGTTGACATCACAGGCTAGCTCACAGAAGAAATCATGGTTTCTGCCTTGGTTGCTCTCTCAGATCACTGTCTATGAAGAACTCAGCCAGTATGAATGAAGACACGCTAGTAGACTTGTTGAGAAATTCGCTGGAGAGAAAAGGCCTCCCACCAAGGATCCGCACCAAGTGACTGGCCATAGCAAGGGACTGTGCTAACAGTCTCCTTTGGTGGATGATGACCCTTGAATGATACAAGACTTACAGAAATATTATGTACATTTATGATGCACAGAAGTTATGAGGTAACCAATGCCCTGGGAGCAATTTAGAAGGTAGTATGAGGCTTAGTATTTAATGTCAACCTCATGCAGCCTAGAACGACCTGGGAAGTAGGAATCTTATTTGCCAACTTGCCCAGAACACGTTGTTCTGATGATCTGTACCTAGATCAATTTAGCATGGAATAACTGTTCCCTCTTAGAGTGTTCTTACAGAGACAAATGCATGGGATGTCCTGCATGGGATGTCCACACATGCATACAAAATGTTCATTCCTGTGACAGATTGCCTTGATTGGTGGTTAATGTGAGATGGCTTAGCCCACTCTTGGCCGACCATTCTTGGGCAGGCAGGCTTGTGCTGTGTAAGAAAGCTAGCTGAATATGAACCTATAGCAGGCCTATAGGCAATGTTCTACCAGGAGCTCTGATTCAAACTCCTGCTTTAGTTCCTGCCCTGGCTAGCCACAGTGATACACTGTGACTCTTAAGTGGAAGCCAAATAATCCTTTTTTTTCCCCCTCAGTTGCTTTTGATCATGGTGTTCATCACAGTGGGAAAAAAGCAAACTAGAGGTGGTAATAGCCAACTGAAGCATTAATATACTGTAACAATGAAATAACCTCTTGAAAACCCACAGTGTTTCTTATATACTCCACAAAATATGAACTCAGTTTTTTTTTAAAGTATGCGTGGGTGTTCCATGAACTTGTATCTCTTAGAACACCATAGGAGGGAATGGTTTTTCCACACTAGATAGATGCAGTCTTGGCTCATCAATATTTTATTGTGTCCTGCTGGCCAAAGAAAATGAATTTGACATTGAGCTGTTGAAAAAAAATACAATCGTGGTATTGCTGGGTCCATGGGTAGGTTGATCCCAAATTTTCTGAGAAACCGCCACACTGCTTTCCAGAGTGGTTGTACAAGTTTGCATTCCCACCAGCAATGGATGAGTGTACCCCTTTCTCCACAACCTCTCCAGCATAGGCTATCATTGGTGTTTTTGATTTTAGCCATTCTGACAGGTGTAAGATGGTATCTTAAAGTTGTCTTGATTTGCATTTCCCTGATCGCTAAGGAAGTTGAGCATGACCTTAGGTGTCTTTTGGCCATTTGAACTTCTTCTGTTGAGAGATCTCTGTTCAGCTCAGTGCCCCATTTTATAATTGGGTTGATTAGCCTTTTACAGTCTAGTTTCTTAAGTTCTTTATATATTTTGGAGATCAGACCTTTGTCAGTTGCGGGGTTGGTGAAGATCTTCTCCCAGTCAGTGGGTTGCCTTTCTGTCTTAGCGACAGTGTCCTTTGCTTTACAGAAGCTTCTCAGTCTCATGAGGTCCCATTTATTCAATGAGGCCCTTACTGTCTGTGCTGCTGATGTTATACGTAGGAAGCGGTCTCCTGTGCCCACTTGTTGTAGTGTAGTTCCCACTTTCTCTCCTATCAGGTTCAGTGTGTTCAGACTGATATTGAGGTCTTTAATCCACTTGGACTTGAGTTTTGTGCATGGTGACAGACATGGATCTATTTTCATTTTTGTACAGATTGAAATCCAGTTTTGCCAGCACAATTTGTTGAAGATGCTCTCTTTTTTCCATTGTATAGTTTT
>NW_026067949.1:9364636-9527539 GCF_014885135.2 Alexandromys fortis
AGGGGTGCACCCACACACTGAGACAATGGAGATGCTCTATCGGGAACTCACCAAGGCCAGCTGACCTGGGTCTGAAAAAGCCTGGGTTAAAACCGGTCTCACTGAACATAGCGGACAATGAGGACTACTGAGACATCAAGAACAATGGCAATGGGTTTTTGATCCTACTGCATGTATTGGATTTGTGGGAGCCTAGGATGTTTGGATGCTCACCTTACGAGACCTGGAAGGAGGAGGGTTTTCCTTGGACTTCCCACGGGACGGAGAGCCCTGATTGCTCTTTGGGCTGACGAGCGAGGGGGAATGGGTTGGGGGAGGGGGAGGGAAAGGGTAGGCGGAGGTGGGGAAGAGACAGAAATATTTAATAAGAAAGAAAGAAAGAAAGAAAGAAAGAAAGAAAACCAAAAGAAAAAAAGAAAAAAAATACAATCGAAAAGATCATACAAATGTTACCTTATAATCAGTCAAAGTTATGCATGCTCCCTTATACATGGGTAGGGGTGCAAAAATGTTTACTCATACAAAGCTACCACTGTGTAAATCTGTGTTTGGAGGACATAAACCTTTGAAACAAGCTCAGCTGAACAGCAGTTCTCTCCCCACCCTTCCCCAAATGGAAGCGCTTCTGCTTTCTCTAGTAACTCTTTTCCCTTTCACCATAGAAGAGACCAATGGGTGGCAAGGAATATCTATGCAGTTTAAATTTCTCACAGACTTGCAGTATTTCTCCCTACCATAAAAGCTAAGGCATCGGGAATGAGTTCTAGGGCCCCTAAGGAAGCATTGTCCTAAGCATTTACAAGCCGATTCCACGAAAGCTCCTAGTAATAAAGAGACACAGCCAGGCGTTTCACCACCTCTGCGGAAACCCTGGAGCAGTTCATCTTTAAAGTGGGGACTGTGCCACTGTTTCCTGGAAATGGATATGCTGCTTCTTTCTGTCTGCGTTCACATCTGTGGTACTTGGTTAAAAACTATGAAGCTTACAGTAGTGTAAAAGTAAGAAGGGGAGAATTCTATAAACCACTGGAACTTAAAGTTACAGAAAAAAAAGAAAAAATGACTATCAGTAAAATTGAGCAGTGATATAAGAAGACAGCAAATACAAATTCTAAACAATGAAAGAAACAAAAACTGAGAAGCAGATAATTGGCAACTCCACAATGAAAGGTCAGCTTGACCCAGCCCCCAACTCTTTCTACACATTGGAAGACAACTGTTCCCTTTTTCTGAATGTCAAAGATCTAGAAATCACACTAGAGTCCTCTCTCCTGTCACACCACATTTCCAATAGACCATAGATGTCATAGTCTCTAGCTATCCTTGGTATGTGCTATAATACAATCATTTTTTCATTGGCTGCACTGCTGCCACATTGATCTAAATACTCACTGTCTGGCCTGGAGTCTAGCACTACTCTCCAAATACATCCTCTGTCTTTTAGCTTTGTGGTTTATTTTAAACACAAAACCTTTTACTTTAACCTCCAAAACCTATTGGAATTACTTAGCATAAAACTATGCAAGAAACTGTAATCCTTGGCTCGCCAGTTACCTCCCCATTGTCAGCTTCTCCCCCTTCCTTGGTTGTCTCTTCCTCCAACAGACTCAGGGCATGATGGATGTCCCCCAGGATCTGAAGTCAGGGATACCTTTCACTAACTGTCATGAAAAGGCCAGTTCCTTCCCCTTCCAATTTTGGCACAAACAGTAAACTCATCTGTCCACAATTGCTACCTTTCTTAATTGTCTTACAACCTACCCCACTTGACACTCTAAGAACTCTTTACAAAATAGCACACGGTTCTGTAAAGTCTGGAGGTATTGCACACATGTACGCATCGTTGCTACGTAAACTCTTTTCTTAAGGCTGTCACAAGAAACCACAAACATGTGGCTCCAAATAGTAAGGACAATGACCTCACAATTCTGGATGTGTCGGTATGTTAGAGGGACTGCCTTCCCCTGGAGTCTGCATGACATCACTCTTCCTTGCCTTCCCCAAAGTGCAATTCTTACTAGAAAACCCGGATATTTTTTGACTTAATTTTCATCTGCCTTCCATTGCATTCTCCTTTCATTGTTTCTCCTTATCAGGTCACAAGTCACATGGAACCGAGAATATAAACTACTTTAGCATGATGTGATCTTCATATGACAACTGTGTTAACTGATGACCCTATGTTCAGATGACATCACATTCTTATGTTATGGCAACTGGAAATTCAATTTGTTTAGGGAAATAACAAAGTTACACCCTACAACAATTTCTAAAATATTACTCAAAAGAAATAAATGAAGACATTAAAGTGACACAGATTCTTATATATCTATTTATATTTGACTGGGAGTAACATGATTGGCACTCCTCTAGTTTAAGCAGAGCTGAAAGGAAAGACATAGCAATGAGATGGACCTACTTGTCTTCATTGTACCTTTGTTTGTCAGCTTACACACAGATCTTGTTATAATATTACAAGGTTATATATTTTTCTTTTTTTCCTTTGGTTATTTGAGACACAGTTTTTCTATTTAACCTCCCTGGCTCTTCTGCAATTTGCTCTGTAGATCAGGCTGGCCTCAAGCTCACATATATCTGCCTGCTTCTGCCTTCCAAGTGCTGGGATTAAAGGTGTGTTTTACCACCACCTGGCTATATATTTGTAATGTGATTTCATATTACAAAAATGTGACTCCTTATAATGTATAAATCAATAGATAATAACCATAGAAAGTTTAATATTAAATGTGGTTTTATAAAGTCTTCCAGGACCCCTATCCTCTCTGCTTTGAAAGTCATCACGAGGGTCATTGCCTCAGATAATCAGAGGGCAGAAACATGATATAGCATCTCATCAGCGAGGAAAAGCATCTGCATGTTGTCATAAGTGACAGTCACTGCTCCTTTTTTATTTGCAAGCATATGTTCCCTTTTAATTTGCTGATTGTACAGCTTTATTCCTAAATCCCACAAAGCTCTAATCTCCTTTTTATTTTCAAATAATAAATTATCAGTGCATCACAGATAAGTAAGTTATGGGATAGCTCATTACAGATAAGTAAGTTATGGGATAGCTATTCTCATCCAGAGCTCAGCAAAGTCTTCCATTTTTCATTGTTTCCTTCCTACCCCTCTTTCCATCAGAATTGACATTTATGATCAGAAGCACCAATATTCTATCAAAAGAAGAGCATTCAATCTCAAGTTCGGAAGAGGACATGTCTTATTCTACACTCTGTTTTCTAGATAAACAGATACTTCACACACATGAAAATGTACACATGCATACACATAAACACATACATTTATAGACACACCAATAAATCACAAAGAGGGAAAATATTTGCAAGGAGGACTACTTTGTTCATAATTTCCCAGACTGACAAGTTGTGCACCGCTGATGCTTCTTGGGATAGTTTAAGCAGCAATACATAATATTTTAGTGGCATTGCTGTAATCAGACTGTGTTTTCCGTGGACATCAATTCTGTTTGTTATAATGAGAATTTGTTCCCACTAGGAAGAATTTCTCAAAATCCATCATAGATGCACCAGGAAAAAGTGCTTGCTTGTAGATAATAAGTCAAGTGATTCAAAGCCTATTTAAATGATGCAAGGGTATTAAATTGGGTACTTGAGTCTTATAAAATTACATGAAGGTAGCAATAAAAATTACAAAAACTTTAGAAATATTTATCTAGAAGTTAAGCAAGCTAGAAAAAAAAAAGAGGAAAAGTGGCTGCCATGCCCAAGAGCCACCTCTTGGGAAAACCCATTAGAGTTAATCATTCTTTTCTCGTGGTTTTGCAGTCATTTCATTTATCTCTTCTCTTCATATACAAATTTCTAACTCGTCTACATTACCAATGTATTTAGGTTTTGGTTCTTCTACCAAGCTATGCGTTCCTTAACAACCCTAGGACCCGCTTTGTTATCTACGAGTAACTATAAATACCATCTTAGAGTTGTCACTCAGCACTCGCCTGTTGAATGACTGTGTCACTGACCTTATAGATGGATCTTAATCCTTAGACCTCTGACACCCCTTGTTAAGCTCTACCATTGTTGTCTCCATTGTACTGATTCCTCCAACTCTTACTGCTTGGATATTCATTTCTCAGTTCATCAAATTAAGAAAAATATCATCCTTCAAATGATAGAATATATGAGATAAAAATCATAAATGAATATCCACCTAAAGTAGTTTCATGTATAAAGAGCCTTTTAAAAAATTAGTGTTTGATTTGGGAAGTATTAAACAGAATGGTGCTGCTGATTTCAAGCTAGTAGGAAAAATGATAATGAGTATTTATTATTTACCTCGCTTTGATCTTCTTAGTTGTTGCCTCTATCCCATATTGCATCGGATATGCAATCAGACAGTCCAAATTCTAATTGCTGCTTTGCTTATTAATTCTGTCTGGATTTGATCAAATCATTAACACCTTTTGATCACACAGGAGAAGAAAAGTTACAACCTGAGGTAACCTCAGCATGAATTATACAAATAGAACCCCAAGTACAGACTTGCTTTGCTGATTGCACTTATCAATACATTAATTTACTAATAAACTAATTTCATTCATCATCTCATCAGTAGTGTAGCAACTTCCTACTATACAGCAAAACTTGACCTTATTTGAAAGTTATTGATTGTAGTTCCTGACTTCAAGTTTTATACCATTTCATGGAGCATGCAGAACGCAATAAAGCAAAAGTATTAGAAGAACTGTAAAAAGCTATAGTATAATTTTTCAATTTTTAATGAGTGGAAAACAATTTATTTGTTTTGAAGATAATTCAAAAGAACTGGAATGCAACACTTTAGAAGGATGGCGACTATAAGGTCAGATGCTGAATATGTAAATTAGGTAGTGTCACCTTGAATTTGTTATTTTAACTCTCTGAGGTCCAGCGTTATTATCTGGGCAGTGACATGAGAACATATGCTTCATTAATGGGGTTATGTAAAATGCACAGTGCTCAAGGTTTAGTGGGGGAGTAGAGGTGAGTAACAGGCACAAGCTACCTGAGCCTGAGGGAGGCATGCCTGCGCATGGTAAGAACTATTTCTGGGAATTCAGAACGGACATAGATAGTGAGAATCAGAAAGCGACTTTCTAAAAACTGGTTAAGAGAAAGAAGACCAAGCAGATGGAAATTATAATAAAGAACAAGTAAGGGGGAAATAGGGTAGCCTCTAGAAGTAGCAAACAGCGCTTTGGTCTTCCAAACTGCCCTCAAAGCCTCTGAATATGCTTTTGAAAGTATATTACTTTGGAAATTGTACATTCTGACAAACATACTTCTTCAATCCATGTCTTTATAAGCTTCCACATACAATGAATTCTACACATTTTTATTAACATTTCCCATCTGTTTTACAATTCTATGTCAATTAAAAATGTTTACTAAGTGTATGTGTTCATCTTTTCTAGTATACACCATATTTTTTCCAGTGTACTTCAATAGAACGGCAATACCTTCCTGTTTTTCCAACTCTAAGCTAAGGCTATTCTTTAAGTCACTATGAAGAACTTTCTATGAAAGCAAAGCAAGCATTTTAACACAGGTTAATAATTTTGGTGCCTAGGACATTGAGTTTGAATATACAGGAAGATGTATTTGTAGTAGTCCAAAGAAGATTGGAGTTTTAATAAAATAAATAAAAGCTTTTTTTCCCCTAATCTTTAATGTTGCAGCCAACATCTAGATAGTAAGCATCCTATTTCAGTAAAGTAATCTGAACATAATTTATGTGAGGGATAAAGTGGTTGGTCTGTCAGAAGAGGAGACTTTAAGAGTATAGCTGAAAAAATTAAACCATGAATTAAATCATATGGCAGATCCTACCTAGAAAATCAAACCACTTCTGAATATGAGTTCTAGCCTCTCTTAGAAATCTATATGACTAAGAAAACTTTGAAATGTGATTGGCAAAAGTATTTAGTCACTGATATTTCATATGAATCTTTGACCTTTGCTGTTATAATTCAACCTTTATCAGATTCCTCGAGGCTCAAGTCTCCTAGTGTATGAAATGTAAGAACCAATAGTCATTTTATGAAGTTTTGTGGGGTTACAGTAAATTATGTTTTCCCAGAGATTTTTTAATAGTATAAGCTTCAAAATTAAAGACTTTTCCCATTACAAACTCTAAGTGAAAGAAGAACCTCTGTTCCTACGTTCTCTCCCTGGGTGATCTTGTTCCCAGGAGTGTAACATGTAAGTAGACATAGCATCAATGACCAGGAACATGCATTTTTGACCTGGGGATAGGTAATTGCATGATTCACACTTACTTATTTAAATATTCATAATTTTCTTATGGGATTTTGATAACTGTTGACAGAAAACAAATTCTATAAAATAACCATTTAAGTAACATTTACTTATTTTAACATGTAAAAATATTGACTCTCTAAGTTCTAATGCAAATACCTTTATAACTAATACTCAGTTTTTCACCGGAGTCCTAGAAAAATGATGAGCAGTATTTTTTTGCACATAAAATGGAAAATATAAAAACCTGGGAACAGGCTATGTGCTTCAACAATATGGCAGCAGATTCGTGACAGGGTAGATTGAATGTCAGCTCTCCTCTCACGTCCTTCTCCCTCACTGTACGTTCATACAGCCTTGGATGACTAAGATGTCAATAACGTTATGAAACCGAGTGGAAGGAAATTGATTGAAACTATACTTCTCCTTCTGCTAACTCCAACATTGCCTAGCTTTGTGACAACATAACTGGCAGAATTTGGCAATTAAGTTGTGCTCATATTAGACAGGGATCACTCTTTTTCCTTTGCTTTTAACACTAAAATGATTTCAGCCTCCAATTACTAAGTGAAAAGTCACAGCGTTCTCAGGAACAAACTGAATTTTGACATAAATGATCATTGTTTTGTTGGTTCACTTGTGAAAACAGTAAGATGATGAATATGATTAAGTTAGTGATTAAAATAAGAATTTAAAATCAATAATGCCCTATCCTAGCAGAACTACTTAAATGCTCTGCACTTTCACTTGCCAATCTATAAAATGCAGGGTTAGGGTTAGGGTTAAGGTTAGTACCATCCTCATGATGACATGTTTAATGCGAAACATCTTAATACTGCTGTCTGTATTTTGACTGTCACCCATAATTGAAGGCAGACAGTGTGTGAGCTAATGTTAGCTGGGGAATAAAGGAGTTAAAATTGGTGAGGTTAACATCCAAACTGGCTAGGCTCCCACCAAGCCAGAACATGAAGTAAGATCAAAACCCCTTGCCATTGTCCTTGGCTTCTCATCAGCCTTCATTGTTCGCCATGATCAGAGAGTCCGGTTTTATTCCATGCTTTTTCAGTCACAGTCCAGCTGGCCTTGGTGAGCTCCCAATAGATCAGCCCCACTGTCTCAGTGGGTGGGTGCACCCCCCGTGGTCCTGACTTCCTTGCTCGTGTTCTCCCTCCTTCTACTCCTCATTGGGACCTTGGGAGCTCAGTCCAGTGCTCCAGTGTGGGTCTCTGTCTCTCCTAGACATGGACGGAGCGGGGAGGGCCTTGGACTTTCCACAGGGCAGGGAACCCTGACTGCTCTTTGGACTGGAGAGGGAGGGGGAGGGGAGGGGGGGGGGGGGGAGGGGGGGGGGGGGGGGGGGAGGGAAATGGGAGGCTGGGAGGAGGCGGAAACTTTTTTTTCCTTTTCTCAATAAAAAAAAATTAAAAAAATTTAAAAAAAAAGAAAAGAAATTTAAAAAACAAAAAAAAAAAAAAAATTGGTGAGGTTAATAGGCTCTCTGTGCTGTGTTGCTGAGGAATTAGGAGAATAACCTAAACTCCTATTAGTGTTCTGGCACAGAGCCTTCAAATATGGAATGAAGAAATCTCTCTGAGACTACCCCCATCCCTAGCAATCACTCCCAGTGACCTTGCCAGAAAAACAGGGCCAGAATGGAAGCCAGGCTGCCCATCTTAACCTTCAAGGATCTAAGGGAAAGTGAATTTTTGATATGCAATTTTACTAAGTATACCTAAACAAATGGGTTAGACTTTCCAGTGACAAGATGATCAAGGCAGGCACAAAAAATAAAAGTTATCACCTGAAACTGAAATATGACCATCTCTGTGACTTAACAGATTATTACAATATTCGGAATGGACTGGCTTATAAAGTTGCCTTGATCAGACCTGTCAGGTCAAGGACTAGTTCAACCACAGCTTGCCTCAATGGCTATTCACAATGAATGAATTTGCAACGAATATTTGGTAAGTAGGGCAAAAAGAATTCGACCCACAAATGAATGGCTAGATGTTCCAAATTAAAAAGACAGTTTCCCCATCAAACTCAAAGATTTTTTAAAGATAAAGAACCAATAATATTTTAGTGAAATTATGATATAGTTATTGAATGTTGCATGGAATATGCTTATGCTAAAATATTTTTATTAGCTATATTATGTTCAGTTTACTAGGTGACATGGATTTTTGCCTGTTGGTTCTATCACAGACATGCACTGAAAAATTCCTTTCCAACGCCTGGGCATCCGATATGGCAGCATGGGGAGATGAAATTTTTAAGTCCCCAGGGATAAATGGAACCATTAAACAACATCATACACATGTGCAGTATACAGGCACATACAACACATAAACCCCACATATATAACCAATATTGTTTACATTAGTTTAAGGTTCTCATAATGGGATCATGGAGAACATCACAACCAGCAATAGCAAAGAGTCTGATTTTTGACTCCTAGAAGAACACAAAGGAAAAACTTCGGAATACAAGCAAATGGAAATTGCCGATAATACAGGAGAGGACACTATAGAATATATTAGACTTTGCAGGAAAATTCTAGGGTTGTCTCATTTCTGGCGCAGTGACTAAGTTTCCCAGTCTGTGGTATTTTTGTTATAGCAGTCAAACATAACAATGAAATGTTAAGCTCTTTGAACAACAAAAACAACTCCATCTCACTCAAAGGCATTTCCAATAGAGGGTCAATCATCACAGGTGGCATCAATTTTCTTAAATTTCTACAGTCTCCTTGTGTTAATCCCTAAACCCCTAAATAAAGTAATGTCTAGTAAAGGTAGTGAAACACATTCCAAGTACCTCTCTCATTATAGATAGTATCTCTACATGATTGACCCTAACCACATCCCTCATTCTGCTGTGCACTTATGAACCAAGGTTATATTTCTCTCTGCTGCAGTTAACATCCTTCCAGTGACTATCTTATTTACACATTCTCTTCTTCATTAAATCTCTGTTCATTCCCTGTAGCTCTTTAGTTGGTATTTTTATCTGAAAGCAGGTTTCTCATCTAAGTAACTTTAGATGAGACAGCAAACAGTTTACCCAAGGCTTATGAATGAACGGTGAATTTCAATTTTTTTTTCTGTACTGCAGAAAATATGTGATCTGCAGAACTGTTGGGAAATTCAATAGAGGTCTCCCAATTCTGTGATAAATTTGATTTGTGTGAAGTCTCCTAATTCTCCACCTTCCTAATAAGCTATTTCACTGATAATTTAGCACACACATTAAGATGGATGGATCTTTGCATAGTAGAAAATTTATTCTATAAGAAATTTAGCCTTTTGACAATGAACTAAGATTTACTGAATATTTTCCAATTTGGCATACATTGTTTCGCTGAACTTTCCTGTACACACATATGATACAATAGCTGAAACATACACATACACACACAAACACACAGATATAGGTACTTTTTTCTTCAGTGATTAAAATTGAATCTAGGCCTCTGATGCTAAGCAAATGTTCTACCAAAGACATGTGGTCAGCCATAATTTTATTCTTTGAGACAGCATCTCTTTCAGTGTCCAGTTTGACTTGAATCCGTGGTCTTCACTCATTGACTTTGCTCACAACCAGGACTATAAACCTGCACCATAAGACCCAGATACAAGACTATTAACCCCGCTTATTTTTTTATTCATCTTTAAACATGATTAGCACGGTGCTAAATATGCACCAGTATCTCATTACATCAGCTACTGATTAATTTATGACAACATTAATTTGAGTTACATACAATTATTTCTAATTCTTGAAATTATTTCTGAGTCTTACTATATTGTTAGTTTCAAGGGAAAACAGGGGGAAATGTTAGCTGGAAAAACATAATTATCTCTCAATGAGTGTGCTGCACAGAAATTGCAAAATCATAAAGAGGTCTATGCTTTATGGAATTTACTTTATGCCACCTATATATTGACCTTTTCTCTTGAAAGCTCAGTTTATTTTTGATCCTCAACATACAGTATAGGAACATTTGCTTGCTTGGATTGTCCTTGAGACTGAGAAGTGTTAGTTCCTAGTAAAACTGTTAAGGGCATGGCAATGACTTAGGAGAGGCAAAGTTCCGTGCTACAAGTTCAGGGAAAATGATTCCTTCAGAGGAAAAGCTTTCCAAATTATGCAACGAATGAAATTTACTCAAGTTTTAAAGAGCCAAAGGGAGAGAATATATATTCAGTAATGCTTGTTTAACTGACTTGGGCTGAGCTCTTCCACCCAAAATAGATATATTTTACATAAGAATGCTATATACTGGTTTATTATAAGTTCTACGAATCAGGTTTCTTCTGCAAGTTTGCTCGCTCACCTCCATGCATTTTAAATTCATTACTGCATTTGGTACTTCTAAGAAAGGGATATTTGCTTGCTTACAGCCTGCTTTTTCACCTCCTCCACCATTCACAGTTCTGATTGATTCAGTGAACCAGGGGTGGGCATGCTCCTTGTGTGTGTCTCCCCCTGCCCTGTGCATACCTCTGTTCTATCATGAACATGACAGTCATCCTCTTGCTGAACCAAAGTGCCTCAAACATAGGGGCTGGTTGTTGCTGTCACTGCGGTGAGTCCTGGCACAGAGTTGGTACCCGATCCAAGCCTTATCCAGTGTACGCAGGTGTGTATGTATTCATTTGTCTGTGCGTATGGAAACACATTGACTGCCATTTCAGTTATCAACTACTTCACTTGTTCTTGCTGTTGTTGCTGTTTATTTTACATCCCAACTTTAGTCACCCCTCCTTCCTTCTCCTTCCAGTTCCTCCCTCCACTCTCCATTTACCCCTACCCCATCCACTCCCCCTCCATTTCTGTTTAGGAAAGCGCAGGTCTTCCATGGATATCAACAAAATACGGCATATCAAGTAACAATAAGATTAAGCACCTCTCCATATATTAAGGCTAAGCAAGGTGACCCAGTATATGAGAAGTAGGATCCCATCATTTTTTAAACAGGATCTCTCACTGACCTGGATTTCATTCACACATTAGAATGACTCGCCATTGGATTCCAGGGATCCAAATGTCTCTACCTCCCCATCCCTGGTATTAAAATGTGTGCCATTGCTCCTGGCTTTTTCTTCACTTGAGTCCTTGGGAATTAAACTTAGGTCGTCACACTTATACAGAAAATACTTTACACACGGAGATGTCTTTCTAGCCCTTGGCATTAGCATTCAGACCTATCAACATTATATTCTTACTTCTCAGTGATGTTTAGAGCATGGTTAAATTTTCAGTGCCTTCTGCAGCATCTGAATAGAAACAAATATTTCACTACCAGCATAGTTACCCAAGCGAAAGCTATTTACATAAATATAAATTGCTTTATGTAGCAGATCATCATTAAACTTCATGCTACAATTATAATTTGCTTAGTACTTGAAAATACACGGGGACTTTTTGAGTAAACAATTTTATTTAAAAAGACAGATGGATTTTTTTAACTCTCTAAGAATTGCAAACTTCTGTGGTTTAAGAAAAGAATTGAAGTATAGACATGGATTTTTTTTCCAAAAGGCAGAGCTCCATTTGACCTGAGATTATAAAAATTTCATTTTCTCAATCCCTCTCCAAGGTTTTCCATGGGTCACAGGCCAGAACACTAAGCTTTCAGCTGAGGCAAGCTGACAGAGGTAGAGGGATTTATGAGGAAGGTAGTCCCCAGAGTGGTAAAAGAGAGAAACCTGGTCTGCAGATCACAGACCTCTTTTAAAGGAAGACATATTGTATCAGTGGTTGTAGCCAGGAGACTGGAGATTTTAAACATCCCCAAAGAAAAATAAGTCAATGATCAGCTCCATTGGACATAACTGATTAGATTGCACCATGGAGGCTAATGTACAGGAAAATTGGCTGCGGGAATTGACTTGCCTCTTTCCATGGCTCCTTAAGGAAACAATAATACTAACTATTCTCAAAGCAACAGGAAGACTGTCAGCTGTAGGCAATTAAATATGAAACGTCCTTATTAATGTCATATCACAGCCCAATTTATGATTAGTAGTATTCTTTGCCTAAATCTACCATGGAACCCTAAAGAGTTTGCCATCCTAGCTTAGGTACCAGAAATTCCTAATGTGTTTCTTTATGAAACATTGAAAGTACAAAGGGATGGTGGCATCATGAAGACGACCCCTAAAAAAATTCAGGAGTCTTTCGGGAGTGTCCATTCTTTCAGATGGGAAAGTGTCAGAGAGCCCTCTTTCTTCCCTGCACCGCGTCAGTCTGGCGCATGTTGCCCGACTACGCTGTTTCCATAGGTCTGGTACAGATACTTAGCACACGCATTGTCAAAAAGCTCTCAGAGCTGCCTTTCTCTTTCACCATCATACCCATCCTCGTGCCATCTATATCTTCGCCTAAATTTATATTGATTCCTCCGGCTGTGGGAGTATTTTTCCACCTTCTCTGCTACCTTATTTTAAAAGCATCCAATGTGAAGCTCTTTAATAAAATAATAACAACCACAATAATAATAAATAATTATAATTTTATTATTAGAGAGTTTGGCATGTGTGTCATGAATTGAATGTCCTTCTCCTGACTCTGATAGCTTAGTTTCAAAGCTCTCAGTATAAGGTGTACAGCTAACAATTAATTACTACCACCACCACCACCACCATCACCTTTACTACCGGCACTACCACCACCATGATTACCACTCCTACTACTTTTACAATGAGTATCCTATTTCGTGGTTGTTGTTATTGAAGTCTGCATGTGTGCTATATAGCTCACATGTTGAGGTCAGAAGATAAATTTTGCCATTGGCTGTCTTCTTCCTCTACTGTCTATCTCACCGGCAAGAAATTCTTTCTTTACCATCCTTTCTTGTATCATAGCAATGGTCTCTAACCGTCATGAATCCCATGTTCTTCTCTTATGGTGGTATACTACTTACCTAGAACAGTAGACTTCCAACTTCAAAAGTACTTTTTTTTATCAGAAATTCTTCACCTTTATTATGATCTTTGTCCATATTTTTCACATTATTACTTTTACTGACGCTTAAGGATATTCATTTAGTAAATATCTATCCAATGGTTTACAGTAGGCCAAGCATCATTCTAGGTGCCAAATGTAGAACAAGTGAGCAGCCATGATCCCATAAGGTTATCAGTTACCTAAAACTTAATGAAGTGGTCAGATAAAAAAATCTATTTCTACACAAAAAAAGAAAGTATGGGGAAAATCCTAATCTCTTGGAATAAAAAGAGGTCCAATCCAAGAAATGTTGAAGAATATCCTCTAAAAACTCCTAAGTCAAGAGCATCCATGAAAAGATTAAAGCATCCACCAGATATTTTTAAGGAGGCTATATCATGTTTACTTCCCAAATATCACATGACCTTCATTGCAGTTATTTTTATTACAATGTTTGTGAACTTTTTATATGTTAAATTCTTCTAGAAATTTATTTAACATGCTTTGTGTTACTACCTAGTTATTTGATATATTTATTTATTTTTTAATCTTTCTCAACAACAAGAAGAAAGTTAGCTATTTAGTTGGTTGGTTGGTTGGTGGGTGGGTGGGTGGGTGGGTGTGTAGGGGGTGGGTTGTGTTGGTGGGTGGTTTTTCTTTAATCTCTCCATAATCCAAGTTGGAAACAAACACATTATGCAGTCTAAGTTTAGCCTGAACATCATGTGAGCCTTTTTGTGTCACCCTTCAAGTTCTAGGGCTCTAGTCATGTGCTGCCATAACCCAACAAAGTTATGCACATACTTTATATATGATTATAAATTAAGTTTAACAGTTACATGGTTGACTTACATTGATCCATCTAATAGATGGTGGCTTTATCTGAAACTAGCAAAGACTATGAACAATTCTTGAACATTGTCTTATTATTTTATTCCCAGATGTAACTAGGTTACATGCCCTACATTCCCCATGGTTTAAGACTTGGAATTCCATTCTAGAAGTTGCAATGTGAATGAAAATGATGTATTATACTACCGACTCCAGTCAATCACAGTTTCACACTTCTATTGCCCTGCAAGCATTCCCATTTAGGGATTCAAAGAAGTCAATGGATCCAAGGACAGTGCTGGAAGTGTTGCCTGTGCTCCTGACTGACTTGTACTAAGGCTTATGTGCTAAACATGAATGTCTACCCAGACTGAGAAAGGAATCTCATTGTAAAAACTACCTATCAAGGCAGGTTCTGCTGATGATAATAAGTCATTCCATGGTTGCCAATGTCATAGATTGATATCTTTTCAACATTTTACTAGGAGGGCCACATGAACACCTTAAAAGTCAACAAAACTTCGGGGAACATAATTCATATAAATTAATTTACGTAACCACTGAAGTTTAGTATATTAGAACTTAGAGAAGATTTTAAAATATATATTCATTTTAAAACAACAATAATAAATATGCAATGTTACTTGAAGCCTGTGTTTAATAACTGCCTTAAGAGAATACAGATTCTCATCCATTCTGCATTTAATCTGTTATGGCCTCATAAATCGTGGAGCAGCAGACAATTTAAGCCAGTTAATAGAAGAAAATAAATTTCATTTTATGTTATCAGGAATAGCTTTCATTTATAGAACCACTTAGAAGCATATACCAATAGAAAGAACAACCACCTTATTCCATCTTTGAATACATACTAATGATACCTACACTGTATTTGTGATAATGGAATCCCCAATTAAATCTTTAAAACTCTCCCACATCCAGGACTCTGATAACATCGCAGAAAAGGGAACAGAAAGATTGTAAAACCCAGGAGACTAGGTAGTTTACACTGATGCTAACCTCCTGTGTTATCAGAAGGTACAATCATAAAGTCTTCCACACACGACTTACAAAATATAAGCTGAACAAGAATAACATCAACAGAAATGCCAAAGTGGATTGGAAAAGCCCACAGGGCATCAATCCTAAGGGTAAAGCAGTGGTCTTCCCCAGGGAAGAGCATACCAGCTGGTTGCTCAGTGCCAGACAGTCAGCCCTGAACACAGAAAAATAAAAAAGTAACATTATATAGACCCAACAGATTATATTTAGGAATATACATATATATGTTAAATATGAAGTTAAAGGAGGGTGGTTAGTGTGCGTGTGTGTGTGTGTGTGTGTGTGTGTGTGTGTGTGTAAAATAAAATTCTAATTTCTCAGCAGGTGTGGTACATGTCTGCATTCCCAACATTTGAAGTTGGGTCTGTAGGTAGGTCAGGAAGGTAAGGTCCTCTTTGACTACATAAGGAGTTCAAAGCTATTTTGATCTATGTTAAAAAAATAAAAAATTAAAGAAAGCATAAAGTAAAATAACATCTTCCTCTATGAAAAATAATATAACATTTATGAAAAGCCATTTAAATAAGTTATTTTGACAACTTGAAATATTGACTGAGAAAGGGAAGCCATAAAATCAAACGCTTTTCTTTGTCTTATTGAAACTTTCCCAAAACCACTGCAGTGGACTTTCTGCTCTTGGGAGATGAGGAATTAAAGAGCAGCTTCCTTCCTGATGGCATTTCCCCACAGTCATATTGATACTCTGAGTTAAGTGCCCAGATACATCACATCCTCCCATTGTTTCCCATCCTCACATCCTCAAAGGAAGCTCACAGTTTCCAATAAGACAGTGGCTGCAAAGAGCCGGCTCATCAGCATGGGCTCTCACAGTGACCTTTAATTGGGTCACAGAATAATCTGATACAAATTAGACTTGAATTTAACATTCTTCCTAGGACTATGACCAAGATACAAAAACGCAATGTTGTCCTGAAGGGTTTACTTGAAAATCCGTGGGAAAAAATGTGATATATCTTTAGTGATGTAATCATTTTCTATTCAAATCTGTGAAGAATCCAGCCAGTCATAGAAAAATAAAGCTTTTATGGTGTACATTTTATATAGAGCCCTGATGTGGTGGGCATATTTTTCTCTTGCTGCGTGGCAGACAATGAGATCTTGTTGATATTCTATCTGAAATCCTCCAGGGTCCACTTAAGAATTCCCTGTATAGATGTAGAAAGCTCACCAAGAATCCTAAAATGGGGGGGGGGGGCTTTAAACCTCATCTAATTTTCTCTAACATCTGAAGCTGCATTGCACAGAGATAAAGAAAAAAAAAAGATTTCTCTCTGATGGGCAAATAAGAAACAGTACAATGGAAAGCATCACACATGGCAGATTCCCCACAAGCTATTTAACAAAAATAGTAAGATAGCAATTTGAACTGTGAATCCTCAGCACTGCTCCATGGCCTCATGGGTAAGCTACCACGGTGGATGATATCTCCATCCATGATGCATGGCAATCAGTTTGAATGGTATCTAGTAACAGGCAATGAGGTATGCTTTTGTTATTGTATTTATTTGTAGTGACCTTAACAGAGAAGTAAATTGGTATGTATTAACCAGCGACTAAGAATCAAACACTTTATGACAATTTTAGTTGTCAAAATACTTTTCTGGGTTTGTTGTCTCTCTCTTCATTTTAAGGATGAAGAAATAAGGTAAATACTTGGGAAGATAGGATGGTATTAATTTCTGAAATTGGAAGACAGAGAGCATAAATAATGGTTTACATGAATTCATGAGGTCAGAAGCACCATGCTGACAAATAACTAATGTAGGTTACTTTATTAAACTCTCAAAACTCTGACAAATGGGAATAGATATGTTCCTCATAAGACATAGGTAAATCAACAGTTCACTAGACATGTGCTTGTCTTGCATATGCCCCCACCCTGTGTTGGGGTCCCGAGTAAGGAAGTAGAGAAAGATGACAAAGACAGAGATTGGATAACAGATATAAAGCCAGAGATGCAGAGGCCGTAATGGATGTGCAGAAGCTAACAAACTTGTCAGTCATTTAAGTAAGCTATTTGACACCAGAGCACCAGGATTTTTAACTCCTGCCCCATAAGGGATCCTGATTTCAAAGCTCATGCTTTTCTCTCTTTCTAAATAGGGGAAGGGAAGCAGCAGAATCCACACCATCCTTTCTTCTACCAAATGCCTCAAACAATGCATCTAATAATTTTAGAGGTTCAAAAGACATTAGTGATCTTTTAGCTGAAGAAAAATTGTCCAGTTCAATTGCTGAAGGGAATGCTCACTAGCAGAATAAAAGAGCGCTTGAGAAAGCAGGACTGTATCCTTCTGCAAGGGTATCCTTATAACAAATCCCCCAATCAGGCTCAAATCAAGACTAACTCATCAGCAGCTCACGAGGTGAACAGCATAGAGTCAAAGGCAATTTAAATGTGCCACATGTTCTCGAGACTCTCATCTGTTTCAGAGGGCACTCAGTGCACGGTCCAGGCTCAAATTTATCTGCTAGCTGCACTTGATGTAAACAAAATGTCTAGTGTGTTTTCACTAGAGTTTGTCTTAGAAATATCACCAAAAAGTTACAGCTGTGCAAAAGACTACCATAATACATCCTGACATTTATAATGCTCTCATTTAATTTTTTATTTTTTATTTCCTTTTTTTTTAAACCATGAGAGCATGATCCTGACAACCCCATGGGTAAATACAAGGCAGAGGATCAGACAACTGACATCCCTTAAGGACTAGAGATTGCATTTCTTTTTTTTACTGTGGGTTTCAGACAGTCAGCACTTGTGTGTAATTGAGCTCTGAAAGCCAAACAAATAGGCAATTGGCTGCAAGAACTGCCGCACATTCAGTAAAAGTGCTCTGTGCACCTATTCCCTCTGCTGTAGCACATGATGGCTGACCGTGGGAGCATCCAAAACCCAGAACAATTTCTACCACTCTTGAAAGATGCAATCATAATTGAGAGTCATTTTGATACAAGGGAATTAGTCTCAAATATGTAATACAACTATGTCTTATAAAATACCTAGGCACGTTCTGTTAACATCAAAAAAGTCACTAGATGTTGTGATTAACTAAGACTAAAGGATTATTTTTTTAAATATATAGAGATTTCTTAGGCAATTCATAAAATTACGATGTTTGTTGTTCATACAAACTATGTAACAAGGGAAGAGAGATTCAGAAGTTGTGAATACTTGAAAATTTTCTGAATGTGAAGCAGCTCCAGATTTTTTCCACCATTGACATTTGTTTCTATTTTTCTAAACTGTCAATCAAAGAAAAATGGTAGGAAAAGCAATCCATTAGATTTAATCACATAAAGTTCAAATTGCAATTAACTACTCAATTGGAGAAAAATACCAGCAAAACTAATTCAATAAAAATTATATTTAAAAAAAGCTGCAAAATAGCTGTGATAAAATTGAAGCACAAAAAGAGAGGAAATGCCTAAGAAACTGAAAACTGTTAAGTCTATATAATTGTTAGAGAAAAGAGGCAATCTGTGTCATTAAATAATTTCAAAGGGAATTAATTACTTCTTCATCCAATGCTTGAGTGCATTTTTTTATTATAATGGAAACTCTAGATTATTCATTGGCTGGATATAAAACTTTAATTGGACCAAGCTCCTGGAGTCCAGTTGAACAGAGGGAGGAGAGGTTATGTGAGCAAGTGGTGTCTATATCACGATGGAGAAAAACACAAGAGACAGCTTACCCGAGCTAGTTGGAGATCATGGACTCTTAACTGTTCAATACCAGTCAGGCTCCTCTGAATGTGGGTGACAGTTATGTGGCTTGGTCGTTTGTGGGTCACCTGGCAGTGGGACCAGGATTTATCCTCAGTGCATGAACTGACTTTTGGAGCCCATTCGCTATGGTGGGATGCCTTGCTCATCCTTGGTACAGAGGGGAGGATCTTGGTTCTGTTCCAACTTGATATGGCAGGCTTTGTTGACTCCACCTTGGGAGGTCTTACCCCCTCTGAGTAGTGGATGGGGAGGTGCGAGGGAGGTGTGGGGGATCAGGAGGAGAGGAAGAAGGAGGGACTGTGGTTGGTATGTAAAATGAATGAAAATTTTAAAGCAAAAAAATCTTTTTATTTGGTGGTTTGCAATATTCTTAATTATTAATGGCAGAGGATGGCAAGCCTTTTGTGGATGATAACATCCCCAGGCTAGTGGTCTTGGAATCTATAAGACAGCATGCTGAGCAAGCCATGGGAACAAGCCAGTAAGCAGTAACTGCTCATGGCCTCTGCATCAGCTCCTTCTTCTAGGATCCTGTTCTGAATGAGTCCCTACCCTCACTGCTCTTGATGATGAACTATTATATGGAAATATGAGTAAAATAAACCATTACCTTCCCAAATTGCTTTTGACCATGGTGTTTCATTGCAGCAATAGAAACGCTAAGACAGATGGAATGTCCGTCTGACAAGGATATTAATGAAGCATAAATGAAATATAACCTTTACCAGCACTTGGAAAATGTATGCTGAAGGATCCAAAGTTCAAGGTCAGTCTCACAGATGTCACAAGCTCCAGAACAGACTAAACTACATGAGATCCTGTTTCAGCAACACCAAAGGAAAGTAAAACAAACTACTTGCTTAAATGATAATATTAACAATTTCAATGAAATTCTACAACAAACTTAAGAAGCAAAAGAATATTTTAAAATTTATCCATCTATTGTATATACAAGAAAAATGAATCATTCCTTTTTTTCATTCCTTCTGTGACAATCAAGAATTTGTATTGTTAATAGGAATATGAACTTGGGGTCTCATGCTTGCATAGCAAACCACCCCCTGAGCCTAGCAGTAAGAAACTACAGTTGTGTTCCTTAGAAACACCTAGAGTCAATTTCATTCAGAGAAGGTTGTCTTTGCAAACTGTCTCAGATAGGTAAATTAAATGAGAGATATCTGTTTAGTTTGTTTGTTTCCTTTTGTTGTTTGATTGTGTGTAGGTTCAGGTCAGACTTCTTTGACTTGATCTAACACTCTTCCCCTGTGAATAATTTGGTAATTCTCCTGTGTATGCAGCTTCTGGGAACTCTATGGTTAAACAGCCAATGGCAGAAGTCTGTGTACATCAGGCTATTCTGAGGACCGTCTTAGCTCTGTTTTCTACTATAGTAACTATGAATACATTGTCTGAGTCAGTTGAGTACTATGGATTTTCCCTGGCTGTCCCAGGATTTTGAGATTCACTACATTCATGTTTCCAAATTCCATGGAAGCAGCTCCCAGTTTTCTTTGTAGTCCTTCAAAAAAAAAAGTTGTCATGAGCTTCCAACCTGTTCATGCTTATTTTTAATAGACATAGCATGCAGCATCCCAGGGTAAACATTCATGCATATGTTAACCAAAAAAACTAATTCTAACATTCTAATTTGCCTAAATTAGAGGAATCAGTTCCTCTGCAAGACAAGGAATCACACATAGAAGGATAAATCAATTCATTGCATGTTCCTTTTTCCATCAACCAGCAAATATTTATGTTTGTCCAGAAAATGAAATTAGTATATTAATGATCACAGCAGTATTGGAACCAGAATTAAACCATGCTATGGATAATTAGAATATTCATGGTCCTCATTCCAGTTAATATTTACTTTTTGCTTGTGGCCCATTGTAGAGGGACTCACTCTGCTGATAGATACTCATCATCTTGACACAAATCAAATCATTTCTAGGAAGATGGCATCTTACTTGAAAAATAAAATGTCTTCATCAGAATGCCTGTAGGACAGCTTATAAGGCATTTTTTCTGGATAATTGATGTTGTAAGACCTGGCTCTCTGTGGGCAGTGCCACCACTGGGAAGATGGTTCAAGGTTGTTTCAAAAAGTAGGTTAAAGAAGTCATAAGAGGCAAGCCAATAAAGAGCATTATTTCCCTATCTGTTTCAGTTCCTGCCTTGAGTTCCTGCTCTGCCTTCCATTGGTGATGGGTATGGCCCATATTATGGAACTGTAGCCAAATAAGTCTTTTCTTCTTCAAAACTTTTTATGCATTTTTTTGTCACAGCAATATACATTCTAACTAAGACATTCCCCAATTTTCTTATGTTTTAAAAAGGGTAGTCCTTTTTCATGGTAGTTTTGCTATGAAATGCAGATATTACTTACATTTACAACACTACCTACCTTTTTAAAAGAATATTCTTGGAGAATAGTATTGAAGAGAAATCCATTTAGCAACCGCTAGTTTGGATAGTGAACCTGGTTCTTCACCTCACTTAGAAGTGGAAGTGATTTCACTGGATACTTAGGAACGTGTACAGATGGGAAAACTGGAAACAAGACCGTTTGGGGTTAAGTAATATTGATAGCCTTCCATGAATGAGTAAAGTGCAGGTAAGTAATTATTAATTATAAAGAGTCTCACCAAATCAGAAAATCAGTATTTAGTAAACAGAAAATTAAATGACATATTCTGTGAATACAAGTTAGATAATTTCCTTAATCATCGGTCTTTATTTTGGAATTCCTAATGTATTTCTGAATACTGGGACAAAAATACAAACCTGAGTCTATTCTCCTATTCTCTATAACCAAACTTCTGCTTGAGACAAGATTCTTATATGGGACTTCTAAATTCCAGTGCCTCCTCATAACAAATAGAGAGCACTCGATGTGCATGGGCAAGCAAAGATATCAGAAAATAATTTTGCTAACAATTTCCAAATTAAAATGGAAGTAAGCATGACTGTGATAGCTAATAACATAAGATAACTGGCTTAGATAATGCATATAGCAATGTTATTGTGATTTAATTCACAATTACCACTTACAGTATCACCAAGGTCCTAAGACTATTCCTAGACCTGACTTCCTGTATGAAGTCTTTCTGCATTCCTATAGTTACAATAAGTAATCTATTTGAATCCGAACAGTTATTGTGTCACTCTCTGATTGAGTCATCAAGAGTCATCATGTTTCATGATAATCCACTCTGGCCTTATGTACTGCAGACTTGCAATACCCAGTAGCCTTTAAAATAGCATCTTCAGTGAACTGGATTATGATGAGGTTGAGTTGCCAGTGTTGTTCCCATTGCCCAGAATAACATCCTAGCCAATCCAATTTATTATTGCTCATCATCCTATTACATGTGCCGTCCTTCCATCCTGATCCCATGCCAACTTCTTCATCAATGAGTCAGTGGTGTTGCTTTGGTTGGCACAAATACAAATCAGAGTCTGTATTTGTCAAAATGAGAGAGTAAAGGCATTTAATCTCCTAGTTGTATTACAATAGACTCCTCAACCTAAAATTGAGATTCCTATCAGTCTTAAAAATGAAGTCTTCAAAAATTTTAATAAACTAAATAGCTTAAAACATTTTTGCTAGAACATTTTTCAATTTCACAGCCATTGAAGAAGTCAACAACACAACCATAGGCCCCAAAACAGGGCACATATGCCTACATGGGGCATAAATTAACTATGATATACCTTTAGGGCAACAGTCAGTCTACTTGCATGATAACTGATGTGGGATTCCCTTCTGTATACTCTGTATAGTACTATGAATACTATTAATTAACAAGGAAACTGGCTTGGCCTGTTAGGGTAGAAAAGAGCTAGGAGAGGAAAACTAAACTGAATGCTGGGAGAAGGAAGGCAGAGTAAGGATATAAGCCATGAAGCTGCTACCATAGACAGACACAGGCAGAATCTTTCCAGTGGGCCATGAGCCTTGTGGCAAAATATAAAATACTGGAAATGGGTTAATACTAGATATAAGAGCTAGATAGCAATACACTTAAGTGATTAGCAAAGCAGTGATTTGAATAATATAGTTTCTTGCTGATTATTCCAGGAGTCTGGGTGGCAGGGAAAACAAACAACCGGCTTCCTACTATAGCTATCCTTCTTGCATCATACATGAAGTTATTTAACATAAAGCATTGAGTATATGGAAGATTACATGAATCCATTGAATTAAACATGAACAGCCTCATTCTCTCATTGAAGAACAAATTGAAGAATTCTTATTAAGAATGTGCAGTTACAAATGGAAAGGTAAATTTTGCATTTTGAACTTTATTCTTTCCACAAATCCTCATTGCTCTTAATTTACAATCCTTCAGTATCTAATTCAAAAGCTTATAATGTGAACAAAAATGAGTTTGCACATTGTAGAACAATTACATTAGTTCCTGTCTGAGACCTCTTCACTCACAGTCTGTACCTCTTCTATTTCTTCTGCATCTTCATCACCTATTTTTCAATATAAAGGGCAGAGACTCTGGTTTTCTCAACATTTAACTCTGTACTCTGACACCTTCATAAATACTCAAAGAAAGCACAGAAGCTGTGTCTCCAACAAAATAAATCATAGAAAACCCATTCTAAAGAAGGAATGCTTAAGTAGAGTCTGATCTCAACCTATTATTTTGTGATGGCAGAATTTAACTTTATCCAAAGATGGGTGACACTTTAAAAAGCTGTTGAGTAACTCATCTGTTTCTGCACAATATGGAGCATCTCTATTTGGAAGCTATGTATATGCACAGCTTCCCTCAGATGGAAAGAACTGAAGACACTGTCCCTAGTCTTTAGCTCTGAAATGGAAATACTGTTCAGCTGGTGGCTCATATCAATTTGAGACATGAATGATAACAATTAGAGACAACTTTAATGAAAGTAAAAACTGACTGAACAATTGTTTTTCAACATTTTGGATTTGTATTAAATCAAACATTGTCCTGAGTAGTAGAAAAGTAAAATCATCTACAGATGATGTGGGAGTGTCATATCAATCTGTTGATTTCATTGGCTGAGCAATAAAGAAACTGCTTGGCTGGCCCTCATAGGTTAAAGCATTGGTGGGAGGATTAAACAGAATAGAATGCTGGGCGGAAGAGGAAGTGAGGTCAGACTCTGAGCTGCTTCCAGAGGGACCGGACAGCCGCCATGCTCTGCTCTCCCAGGCAGCTGCAACCCACGATGGACTTAGGCTAGAATCTTCCCGGTAAGCGCACCTTGGGGTACTTACACACATCATTAGAAATGGGCTAGTCCAGGTGCGAGAATTAGCCTGTAAGGGCTAGAGTTCAGGGGCCAAGCAGTTCTTAAATGAACACAGTTTGTGTGTTGTTATTTCGGGCACGAGCTAGCCAAGCGGCCGGGGTGTTGGGGACGCAGCCCCGCCGCTTCATATTTCAACATACAGAGGAAATAATGTCAAATGCACCACATTTATTTTCTGCACACATCAACAAGTACGGGGTGAGTACAGCAGAAAATGAGTCATTATTCTTTTGATTATGGTGCAATAGTTTTAAAGTATTTACTTTCTAACTTTAGAATCTTTTCCTTCTGAAGGAACATTTTGTGGAATGCTACTTTTGTTATAATTAATATGTTCTTTTTTTATTATCAGCATTGAATTTGAGATGCTTTATATTTATTCTCAGTCACTATAAATGGGACACAAAAATAACAGGGCACTGAAGTACTCCTGGTTTTTAGCTTTTACACAAGAAAGGACTACTTTTGTTTCTAAAAGATCCAGGTATTATCTTGTATTTACTTCTGGTTAGTCGTTAGAATTTTGGAGAAATCAGCATCAACACTGCCTCGGAGTAGCCTGAATAAAAGCATCAGAAAGGGGGGGAAACATAAAGAGTACTTCTACCAAAGCTATGCACACAGCCTTAAAGAAAAAAGAAGTTCTCTTTGCCGCCATGTGGATGATGGGCAAATGGCACCTAGAATTCTCACAATACTGGAGTCAGGAGTTTATTGAATGAACATTAAGCCAGAATGTGAAAACTGCATACTAACATTTAACACATTATACTAACTTCCTGAGTAAAAAAAAAAATGGAAAATGAGAAAAACCTACAGCAAAATCTGACAACTTCAACATAGCTACTTTCCAACTAAGAGGCTCCTGTAGGTGGTAAAAAAATTCGACAACAAATAGAATGCTTTATGAAGTAGTGGTGCTCCACATCCAGAATATTCTCAAGAATAAGCTTTAGGGATGTTTACTTGTCCAATTTGGGCAAAAGAAAATATATACTAAACAAGTCTTAGAAAATTCCCAATAGGTGAAAATAATTACTTATTTACCAGCCATTTATTCCTTATTTGTTTGGTCATTTCACACTTATTTTTGTAAATAGCCATGTTTCCCTATGGCTGAAATGAAGACAGACATTTTTAGCTTGCAGTGAAGTGACATTTTTCTCCAAGTGCACTTTGTAAATTTTTTATACAACTCTAAACTATGGAGTCAAATCAATTGTGGGGAATGTGTTGAATGTCCATCCATAAAGGCAAAGAAGATAAATGACCTCTAAATGTGACTGGGCAAAAGCAATTTACAAGAGTGTGTGAGGGTCATATTTTATCAGAAGCAGATGGCTTATTCCGTCTTTGCAGTTACCAAAGGTGCACAGGATTACAGATCCTCGCTTTTCCCTCTCCACGTGAAAACCACTGTGTGCTTTGGACAGAAGATGCCTACTGTGTTTTAACCCTCAGTTTAATCTTCACATTTAAATGAAGATTTAAGCAAATTGCTAGAGAGCTTCTTGAAGCAGCGACTAACAGAAAAAAAAGTCCCTTCCCAATCCTGTCCACAAGTTCTGTATGTCACCCAGTAGGAAAACAAGAATAAAATGTGTTTCCCATTACTTGGAAAACCCTTAGGAAATGATGTAATAACTCTAGATCTTGTAAATTTTCTTTAACCTTGGGTTTGCCCTTGTTCCACTGAACAATGTCTTCCAATCCATTTTCATAGTATGTGTGTGTGTGTGCCTGTCTGTCTGTCTGTCTGTCTGTCTGTGTATCTGTGTGTGTGTGTGTATTTATCATTATAGGTAGTGACAGGTACAAAAGATGTGAGGTTTTTTTTTAAATCTTTCTAATACTAATCATAAAATATAAAGTTTAAAATTAATCATTCCTATTCTGTTTGTACCCTGTTCCTCATCTTAATTTCAATGTCTCTAGTTTGGCTTGGGCCAAGTCTTCTCCAACTCAGCTAAAAATCCCAGTCTGCCTCCCATGCTTCTGCACATTCGAGGTCAGAACAGAAGTCATACTTTGGAAGCAGAGCCAATACATATTAACTATCTCTTAGTGAATAGCAAATTACTGAAAATTTAGCATTTTAAAACAAAATGAGTTTATTATCTTTGAATTTCAGTGAGTCAGGAGTGCAGGCAGGCAAAGAATAGCTAGGTTCTTTGTTCATAATTTCAAAAGGCCAAGATTATGGTGCCACTTAGTCTCTGAATGCTTCTCAAATTCAAGGTCCTCTTGCAAGTAGCACATTTTCCTGTTTTCCAATTATAGCACCAAGGTTCCTGCTTTTTAATTGGTTACAGGTGGGTTAATTTTCATCAACTTGCAGACATTCATAGTTCCTCACCATGTAGCCTACCGATCCTTAAAAACCAGCAATTAAGAATCTTGCTCTTGTAAAATCTATTTATGTTATGAATTTCTATCACCAGGGAGAAGTGTGTGTGTGTGTCTGTGTGTGCATTCATGCATGTGTGTGTGTAAGAGGTAGGTGTATGGAATTTTGTATATTTAATTGTTAACTTGGTTGGGATGAGCCCACTGTACTTTCTCTCAGCGGAGACAAGGCCAAAGGATAAAAGCTAATTAGAGAAGGATTTTAAGGTGTCATCACAATCAATCAAAACCACAGGCCCCTGTCAAAGCTGAGTGTGTGGGTCATTGTGGTCATTGTAGAACCGTCTACCTCATAATCATTGAAGCTTGGCATTGAAATAAGGCAAATAAGCCTTTCCCAAGAGGACTGGCCAGAATTACAAAGAGAGAGCATCTCAGGAAATATGAGCCCTGACAGAAGTTACAGTCAAATGCCAATTAAGACCAGGGATAAACAAGATATATCAGCCAAAGAATGACCCTGAAAAGTAATCCATTTCACATTTGAAAAATCTGAATATTTAGTTGATAGCAGTTCAGAGTTTGTTAACTGAAAATGTTCTCAGACAGTGTCTCCTTTTATAACTCGGTGAACAACTGATGACTGATGATCCTGAATAAGAACAAACTGCAGAATATGATGGATGTTCAATTCACGGCAGGGTTCGGTGAAATTGATAGTGGCCAAATATAAGTCTGTGTTTTTTGAAGGATAAAAATCAAACAACAATAAAATATATAAAACAGGCTGTCCTTAGTACTATTAGTACAGGGAACAGATTAAGAAGCCTCTAAATATAAAGTAGCTGTGTTCATATCTCAGATCTAAAACATCCTAAATATTTGATTTTGAGCAAGCTATTTGGTGTTATTCTGGCTCACATCACTTGTCTAAAAGAAAGATAAAAATATAACAGCATACATGACTAATATCTAAATTTAATACAAGCAAATATGTAGGATGTGCATTTATTTTGGAAATATACTTTATTTCATAAACATGAAATAAAACCTGTCATCTTTACTACTAATACTTATTCATATTCCTTTTGGTTTTATAAGAACAATAAAAAGCTTGTGCGTGTTAGTCCTAACCTTGACATGCAAAATCTCTAAATATATAGCATAATGCTTTGTAGCATTACTTAATATGTCCATCCAATCTTAGCAGTTACCTTTTTTAAGGTAAAAGAGTTATTCTTCTCATCCATCTGAACTTATATGTCCATAGTAAGCATTTTATAAATATGAAATGGTTGACTCCCATCACATCAGCATGAACAATAAAGGATCCATGCAATAGGCATCTTCAGTAATAGCAGAAGTGGTCTGCTGATTACACAATTTACATTATGCTCCCTACCAGTGAACCTGGATTGAGGTGAGTGGAGAAATGTCCCAGGTTCCTTGACTCAATACACGTTTCTGTAGAGCTCTGATTAAAAGGAGCAGGGACCTATCTTCTCGGGATAGGCTATGGCTAGGTGAAGTTGGGTTCAGATATGTAAAGGGTTCTTTTATGTCCTTGAGGCATAAACAAAAGAGGAATATTTATGCTAGGGACTTCAGAGAGCAGAGGCATGGGGTATGGGGCGCTGATAACTTGAGAACTGCAGAATAAGGATGAGAAAAACTACACACATATATCCTGATATGTGCAGGAAATTAAATTCTTCTCTGGTTAAGGAAAAATGGTCAAATTCTTTAAATGTCTCCATGCACAACGGTTAAGGAACACATCCACGTATTCGGCACTGAAGACTGACAATCACCAGAGAGCTTGGGGAATGCAGTTAATCCATATTAATGTGATCCTCTGCGATTTGATGATATCTAATTGGATATAGAGCCACTGTAAGAGTAACTTGAGTGAGGGCAAGAGGAAGCAAACAAGGAGGATAATGCCTAAGGATGTACTTCACAGAACATCAAACAATGAGGAGCACTCACTGCCAGGCTACAGACAGTGCTTTCAATTTAGTGTCTCATTTTGCATATGATGTACTATATAATTCAATTAGCCCTCTAGGGAAAATGAACCTCAGACAAAGTAAATACAGCAAAGAACTCAGGGGTGTCATAAAGGAGAGGAATTCCACAAGCCCATCATGCGTAGGCCTTTTCAAACAAGCACACATTCTCCCACTCCTTCTCATGCATTAGGATATTGCATTGTATCTTTATATTTATAAATTAACAGAAGAGACTGACAGAATACCATTTAGTTGCGATTGCTGGCAGAAGCAGGTGCAATGGCTCAACAGTTGCAGGTTCTTACTTTTCTCTAAGCATGATGACCTTCATTTGATTTCTAGGACTTACATGGTGTAGGAAGAGAAGTGACTGCCATGAGAGGACCTCTGCTGTCAATACACTCATTCACTTAAACACACACACACACACACACACACACACACACACACACACACCAAATAAGTAAATATGATCATAAAAATTAAAACCAATGGCCACCTACCTTGAGTAGAGTACCTGGGTAGAAATTCTACTTGAATGGTTTACTTAGAGCATGATTGATCTTTGGGCCTTAGTTTTCTAGTTTTTAAATGATTGTAACGAAATTGTCTTCTTAGAAGTATAAAGATGAATTGGTTATTATGAAGAACATGGGATAAGGTCTATCCTATTCACATATTTGTTAATTATTATTTTTGCTTCATCACACACATAAATATGCCCTCAATTTACAAGTGCAAAACAGCGATGTTATAAACCCACTAGCATAATCTTATGTCTATAAATCAATTTCCATCAGAATGAGATAGCAGGAATCACAATTCATATATATATATATATATATATATCAGGGCATGTTATGGATCCTGCAGTATCAGCAGTGTTACTACCTACTGTTTACCAGTTTTCAGAGACTCTGGTAGCACCGCTTCACTTGCTTTATCACATGGAAACCTATCAATGCTTGAGGAATGTACAGCGCATTATTTTGAATCCTGTAAGTGATTAATAGCTTGTCCATGTCAAATAAAATTATGCAGGCAGAAGAAACAGAGTTAGAATAAAAATCTAACCTGTCAAGTCTACAGAGCCTAAACATTTGTGCTCACTGTCATTATTTTTATGTTTATTTTTGCACGAGTTAGTAAACTAGATGGCATTCCATTTCTTAAAACACTTTTAAATGACTTCATACAAAGGGCAAATGTGTTTCTATTTACTATCAAAACTATTCATGACAGAAGTTTTATAAATACATTCTTGGCATTTATAATTATAATCTAAGGATTCAAAAGTAGCAACAAACTAATGCCACAATATATTTATAGCTTTAAAAATATAAAATTAGGTATCTTCCCAAGAAAACACTATGTAAAGGAATATTTTTTTACTACTTCTGAAAGAGGGACACTCAGTGTATAGTTGAAGGACACAGAATGAAACAACTTGTCTCTACAGTGCACACACTTCCTCAAACCGAACACTTTTATTGGCACCAAAGTGTTAGTAATTATGTCTATCATATGCTGAGCATGTGTGTACATGTGTGTGTGTGTTTATAGGTATATATGCATTGTTGCATGTTCAGCTGTACCTGCACATCTCACTCACTACCCACTTTCTTTTATGAGACAAAGCCTTTCACTGGCCTGAATCTCATGAGCATCCTATCTTGATGATATCTGGATTGTCATTAATACATATTTCTCTGCCTCTCCAGCCCTGGGATAATAAGCATGTATTGCCATACCTAGCATTTTAACTGTTTTGAGGACAGAACTCAGGTTGCTATATTTATTGAATATATATTTATTTGACTGAACCTTTGTCTCAGGCTCCATTTATTATTTTAATTTTCAATATAACTGTCTTAATCATGTGCTGTCTGCAAAATCACTTAAGGAAGCACTGTTTAAATTTCTTTTCACACTCTGTTCATGATGTTAGGTGCCTTGGACAGAAACACATCAGCTCAGGGCAGGTATATCTTCTCTATAGAACTAAAAAGTGGATTCACTTTCACTACCCCAGGCTAGGTTCTCTTGTTCACCATCACTCAAGTACCCACGGAAACATCTAAAATTGAAAGGGATATATAGACATTTAATAGAAAAAATAGAAGAAACTGAAATGATAGAGCTGCAGAAACAGTAAATCGATTCTCATTTTTCTCTCCTTTCCTGTATGTTGCACAGTTCACTGTGGATGCCACATCCTAGAATAACCTCAACCCAGAACATTTATGCAGTGTCAATTAAAAAGAAGCCCCGGGAGCCTAATGCACTCTCCTAGCCAGAAGGCCTCGTGTAGATATGTGCTATGTAATAAATAACAAGATTAAACCCCCGTGTGATCTCAATTTTACATAATAAAATTCCAAGTTAAAATGTAAATTTATTTTAAGCCCTGGAAGGGCTGACCATATGCCTCACTGACTGGGAAGATGGCTACTTAATAGAAAATCTACAGTGTGAGCCAGAAAACTAGTCACAGACATCTGATCATCAAACCCCATCGAAACAAGAAATAAGGAGGAAGAGAACAGAGTCACAAAGTGCCAACACATTGTACCAACAGGGAGGGACCACCAAACACAGGTAATAGGACTGTTGCAGGAGGGCCAGTTTGTTCGTCCCGGCTGTCTGGCTAGCTTTACCCTAAATAACCACACAGAAACTGGATTAATTAAATCACTGCTTGGCTCGTTAACTCTAGCTTCTTATTGGCTAACTCTTACACATTAATTTAACCCCCCTCCATTAATCTGTGTATCACCATGAGGTCGTGGCCTACCAGCCAAGCACATCTATTTCTGGTGGCAGGTTCATGGTTCTCGTTGGTATATAGAGGCAGTTCACTCAGTACTACCTCATCCTCACATTGTCTTCCCCTGTGGGAGCCTGTGGTGAAGAGTAGCTTTTTTGTAGACATCTCTAGATCTCTGTTAGGGTCTGACCCTTTTATTTTTGGTGTGAGTGCTGATAATTGAAGCCGGGAACTTGTGCAGGCTAAACACACACTGAAGGTCTGAGCTACATCCCTAGCTCCAGATACCTTCAGAAAGACCCCTCCATATAAGTGTTAATGTTGTATTCTCTGCTCACTAGGGTACCAGTCCCAGAGTGATATTTCTTCTTGTCACTGTTCTTTGTGGCAGCTTTCGTGATGATATGGCTCCTTTCTGTACCATCATAGAGCATCTTCCATCTTTGTTGCCATTCTGCACAGTTAAGCTGTTCCCTACCACTGCTACTCTCCTTATCCTTGATGCTACACTTAGTGCAATTGACTCATTATCCACTCTGGTCAGGGTTGCAATTTCTATTCCTTCCGGAAGCTTCCTTTGGCCCGGATCAATAAATATCATTCTAGTATCACGGCTGATCAAAATAGGAGGAGCAAATGAATGCTAATCAGAGTGAACAAACATGAGACAGTAATGGGAGGCACAGCTGAAACTCTTCAGTCCCGTTTTTGCATCATTTGCTTTCCAAATCTCTCACAAAGTCTTGTGGATTATTGTAAAATACATAAAATGAAGACTGCCCCTGAATTTTAATGCCTTGCCTCTGTTGGCTGATTCTCTCCTGGCACACACTTTGTTGTGACAGTGTATCTATAGATCTGGAAGTACATAAAGAACTCCTTTTCCCAATCCTGCACTTGGCAATAATCTCAAGAAAAGAGAGTAATTTCTTATCATAATTTTCTCATCTCCGACAAAATTCCTGAGCAATAAAGCCGATGTAATGATTAAAGATACATGCAGGACAAGCCTCACTTGTTCAGGCACTAAGCTGTTCCTTTCTTGATCATCATAGCCAGTGCTAGTGTTACGTTATTTGTAAAATTAATACTGTGAATGTTCCCTCTAGTCCATAGGAAACCAAAGGTAAAACAATGTGTCTCAGTGCCTCTCATATTATCCTTTGTCACTAAGATGAAATACCCTAACTAGAACAACCTGAGGGACCATTTATCTGCTTTACAATTCCAGATTTTCATCCACCTTTGAAAAGAAATCAAGGCAGGAACTCAAACAGCCAACCACATAAAAGAAAAGGAGTATGAAGAGAACTATTTACTCCCAGAACTACTTGCTTACTCTCAACAAACTTCATTTTCTCTTATACTATTCAGAAAGTTCTGCCTGGACAACCGTTCAGGTCACAATGGGCTGGCTCTTCCTATGTCAATTAAACTTGAGATAATCCCATACACAGCTGACGACAATTAAACTGACTAGAAGATTTCTCATTAAGGATCTCTTCTCAGGTGAGTCTCAGCTGGGTCAGGTCGCTGTTAAAATTAACCAGCAGATCACCTTAGCTGCGAAATGAGAACAGCTGGATCCAGAATGAGGTTTCCTCCTTGACAGTATGTGAGGGCTCGCGCACACACACATGTAAAGTAACATTTAAGGTCCTTTGGGCTCGCTCAACTTGTCTTCCCATAATTGACTGGTTATTAAGTCTATGGAGAAATTCTACCCGGCAGCTCTCCTTTGGGAAGCCCATGTGTCTTTTCTCGAGTGAATCTTGTTTTCTCCTGAGCATCTGTCTTTCTCTTAACTCTAGTGCTGTGACAATGTTATTACAAATATCTTAATAAACACCAACTAAGCTTCATAAACATAAGAGAAAAACACAAATATTATTGATGCCTCAACACATAGTTTGAACATAATTTTATTGAAATATAGTAAATGTTTAATCATAGTATCTCATGTCTGTTATCTTCATACGTGAGAGGCTGAGGCAGAAGGGTTGCTATGATTTTGAGGTTACACTGTATTACAAAGTGAGTTCAAAGCCATCTGATACCATATACTGAGTTTGAACCAGTCTGAACTGCAGAGTCGATTATGGGGTACCTCATTAAGAACTCTATTCTTTCTCAGGTAAGTACATTTTCTTTCTCCTCTCTTGTTTCCTCTCTTCTTCTCTTCCTTTCTCTCTCTCTCTCTCTCTATCTAACTAACTATCTTCTATCTATCTATCTATCAGTCTATCTATCTATCTACATACATACATACATACATACCTATCTTTCTCCCTATCATTATTTACATGAAGTGGGTGAGGGTAACTTTCTTTTATCATATGATCCCTCTCATGACTTTACCTTAGTATGCATGGGTCCAAATAACAGAGCCAACTGCTCATGGACTAAAACCTCTGAAACCATAAGCCTAAAGAATTCAGTTTTTCCCAGAATTGTTTCTGTTGAGAATTTGGGGTACAGTGATAAGAAACTGACATACAATTTACATCACATGAAGGATGTGCTACTGTATCTTCGTGATATATTGTCTGCCATATTAGATTCAGAGAAACACAGCAAAGTTTCATCTTTGGTGTTACACCTGATATGTATTCTTCAATACCACATGCCTTGACTGAGGGCAGCAAATAACTGGCAAGTCCACAATAGGCTCATAGATAGGAGATTGAGAGGAAGAGCCCTGAGTTCATCACGCTGTTGTCTAAGACTCTCTTATCTCTCTGAAGATGGTTGATTGAAATCTTCCTAACTTTCGAACGTTGATGATTCTGTTAAAGTTCTCTTAAAAGAACTAGTGTGTAGTAGGCTCAGAAATTAGCTTCTAACGTATCCTAAACATAAAAGTGAGCTGATAAATAACCTCATTCCAAGTGTTCCAACCAATAAGCACAATCTAACTAATATTTCACAAAGTGGGCCATTAATTGTTAGATTATTGCCATGGATTTCTTCTAGAGATTTACTTGAGAAAAATATTAACTCTAGTTGCTTTGCAAGAAAAGGGCATTTAAATATAATTAAAATGATCTGGGAGATAAAGAGAGGCCTCAATTCTAAAACTCCATTCTAGTGAACAAGGAAAGCTAAGTAGTATAAAAATGTTTTGTATGAGGGGGCTAGAGAAACTGTCAGCTACTGTTCCCGAGGCATGCCTGCCCGACTGCTGCAACACTCACCAGTACTGTGGTCATGGACTATTTGTAGCTGTAAGTCCCAATAAACTCTGTTGTGGAATATTTTTAAAAAAATGTTTTGTATGCCATATTTTCATGAATCCAAGTTTTTAATACATTTAAACATGAATGAATTAGCCTATACTACTATTTGACTGATTTTTAAAAACATTTAATATAATGCTAATGCTATTAAATACAGTTTAATATTCCTCAGAATTAATCATGCACTGACATGGTATGATAGAAGCTAAATATACTACTATTGGTTACAGATAAAAATTTACACATATAAAAGTTTATCATTGACTTCTTTAAATTTATCGCTTGGTTTTTCAAAATTATATATATTTAAGGTCTACAATATGTTTTAAATGTACAAATATATACATAGTGAGGTCAGTGACTTAGTTCAGTCAGTAAATTCACTTATTTCTCAAGTCTAATTAGCCTAAATTTAATCCCCCACGACACCATTGAAAAGCTCAGTGTGATGGGAAACATCTGTAATCAAATAACTCCTAGGATAGTAGAGGAGGTGGATACTGAATAGCCAGCATGCCCTAGGGCCAGCTAAGCAGCGGTACATGGCACATCAGAGACAAGATACCATGCCTCAGGCAAGTAGAAGCAGGGAACCAGCTCCTGGAAGTTATCCTTCAAAGTCAATGTGCATGACAGGGCGAGCATGCACCTTCACATACACACAGGCACACACCATGCATCTACTCTATACACCCACTAATAAAATAATTAAATTAAAGTTAGAATGCATATATACACATAGTGAAAATATTACCAAAACAAAAAATTAGCATACCCCTTACACTATATGGGTTTCTATTTCTCGATAAGAGATACTTGGCAATTATGTGGTTAAACACTAAGAGAATTATAATTAATAACACAATATATGCTAAAATATTGCAGAAAGTGGATCTTTGGTTCTCTAATAATTTGGAGCTCTTACAAATTCCTTGGTAGCTAAAGAGACTTAAAACAAAGCTATGTTAAAAAATGGTCCTATTGAATAAGAAATGTAATACTGCAAGTTAGAGCAATGTCTATCTTCAGGAGTTGACAATGTCATCTGAAACCCAGGATGCAGCATTTCAACAAATGATAATCAGAAATCTTTATCTATATATAATTAAAATTGGCCATTTGTTCATTCATTCATGTATACATTAATTCAGCCAACCCACACTATTTATTGAGAGCACACAATACATATGACAAAAAGAAATATATTGCAGGTCAGATTTCTCCGAGGGCAACAGACCAGCCTTTTGGATTGGTCTGAGCACAATATGAAGAGTACATGAAGCTGGTTCTCAAAGACTGGTTATAGAGAAAATAAAATAACTGTGAAAGTCAGAATACATTCTGTTGTATTTTCTTTAAAACCGTAAAACATCTATATGTACAGAAACTTAGTAGAGTCCTACATCACTACTGATAGGAGGTAGATGTAATTACAAAACTATCTTGTAAATTTAACACATGTACACACAATTTCATATAACACACAATGCATACATGTGTAGTTGTGAAAGTCAAAGATATTTAAATATATATTTAAAGCATAAATATTGGCTGGAATTAGATTAAAATCTCTGTGTGTGTGTGTATGTGTGTGTGTGTGACTCACACCACAGTGTTAAAATTTAAAATTAAAATAAAATACAGACAGCAGTGGTTCACTGTGGCTATTGTCTCTGTTTAAACCTCAAGTTCGAAACATATGAGTCATTACTTGTTTATGTTTTAGTTTCTACATTTCAGGATAGATATAACATGAATCATTTTAAAGTACAGTTCTGATTGAATAAATCAAAATTAAAACATCTGGTATGAAGAAACAAATAAGGCCCCATGTTGGGTGCCAGATGAAAGAGAACATGAATAAATTAATCCCAAACTAACTCATAATTAAGTATAATATAGGGTTCTTTATTTAGGGGAAATTAACAGATCACAGTGCTCTGCACAAATGGGGAACAGGAACTGAATCCAGCATCCAGGCGAGAGAAAACAGTCAGCAAGTGGGCAAAGAAATACGCACCATTTTGGTACCCAAGGTCATGCCCAACCTGATCCAGCCTATTAAAGGCCATTGGCTGAAGGAGGTTCCCTATCACCTCTTAGCATGGCATTCAAAGTTATTCAATTCCATCTTCAATTTATTTTCTTAGTACTAAATTTTTCAAATCAAATAAATTCACTCAGTCACTATTCTCTCATTTATATACTTAAATGAACATTATTACATGTTATGTATTTTTTAAAATAAAGGAAAATTAAACCATCATAATGTGGCTACTTGATAAATAACAATTGCAGCAGGAGAGAGGCTGTGGGGGTAAAGAGCTTGCTCTGCAAATGTGATAGCCTGAGTCCAATCTCCATCCCCCATAGAAAAGCATGCTGTGGGACTACAATCCCAGGCTTTGGGATCAGGGGAGTAGAGAGGTTCAAAGAGAAGCTGATACCAGGGGGTTGATAGCTGGCCAATCTAGATAAAATAACAAGCCCGAAGTTCAGTGGATGAAGCTGTCTCAGAAAACAGAGTAGAGACCAATGGCAGAAGACAGCTTACATTAACCACTAAACTCCAAATGTGGGCAAGAACATGATCAGGCACATATGTATGCATTGTACACACAATTGAGTACACCACACACACACACACACATCACAAATGTTAAAAATAATAGTAATGACAACAGTTGATCACTGTGGCTATTGCTTTTGTTCAGACCTCAGGATAGAATGAATATAGCATTACCATATAGAAAGAGGTTTCAAATCATAAGCATTACCTTCTAGGTCGTGCTTTTACAAGTGCTATCAATATTATTGGGATCTCATTCCTTTGTTTGTCAAGCTGTAATAGGTCAATGTCTGACAAAAGGCCAGACTTATATTAAGTACTTGATGACAGAATTCTTGTTAAAAGATTTTGAACCCCTTCTGCTTACTTTATTTGCATGCCATACTCTAGCTGTTGACTAGTCACTAGTTTCTCAGAATATCTGTCTTTTCCTATACTAGTTTTTCTCAAACTAATCCCAGAATGTACTCCTTGATCAATATGCATCAGGAGCCATTTAAGTGGTTCTTTAATTAAAAGTGATTTTACATGTCCACCAAATTAGGTCCTCACTATCCTATGTATCTTCTTATTGCATTACAGATATAATACTTTCACATAAATATAAAAGAAACAAGCAGGATGTATATGCCATTTTCCTCCCTTTCTGTCCAGTGACCTATCTCCATTCCTGGCACTTTAAAAATTAAAAGCATTAGCTTTGGTCCATTGTTCTGATTGTTCTGTACATTGTATTCTTTACAACTCCTTACTTCTCATAGAAATTAATTTCTACATTTAGGGACATTCACATCAAGTATGATATATGAAGCATATTTTATCTTCTATTGATCTACCCACATATATTTAAAATATCCCCTGAAGAGCAGGTATCTTGAAAACTCACAGAGCACAGCTGAGGAAATAGAGTATGTGTGTTTCAGGGAATTGCACGGAGGACTGATGCATTCTCCTTCTGACATCTGTAGAAAGATATCAGCAAAAGAATCAGCAAGGTAACCATATATAGTAGGACACAGAGGCCAGAACTTGCTTGTGAATTTGGATTCTGCCTCCACTACTCTGACTTGTTTAGAAGTGTAATGGGTCTAGTTTGAAAGCACGATTCTATTTTCCAGTGGTGCCTGTGTTGATGAAACCATGACAATTATCATTGCTGTTATTCTCAATTATATAGCAATCTCTATTTCACACATCTCATTTGAGCAAGAATCCCATCCTCTGAGATTCTTGTTATTATATCCATCTAAGTTGCACAGACATGATGTGGGAGTCCCCTCTCTGTGCTGTGATTACCATTAATGAATAAAGAAACGGCTTTGGACCTATAGCAGGGTAAAACTTAGGTAGGCAGGGAAAGCTAGGCTGAATGCTGGGTAAAAGAAGGGCAGAGTCAGAGAGATGCCATGGAGCCGCTCCCAGAGATAGACGTGCTGAAACTTTGTTGGTAGGCCACGACCTCGTGGTGATATACAGATTAATAGAAATGGGTTAAATTAATATGTAATAGTTAGCCAATAAGAAGCTAGAGCTAATGGGGCAGCCAGTGATTTTAATTAATATAGTTTCTGTGTGATTATTTTGGTTCTTGGTGGCCAAGACCAACAAGCGGCTTCTCCAACATAGACAAAGGACTCACAGAATGATTTCAGGGTCACTCACACATCTACGTCATGGAAGATTACAGAAAAAGATTTTCTCCTGGCACCTACCCTCACCCTTTTTTTTTTTTTTTTTTTTGCTCAGAACAGGGGATTGGATTGTTTATTTCTTGATTTCAGAAGTAACATATATAAGAATTTAAAAGATAAATAATGAAATAAAAAATATATTTGTATCAGTAGACATGCCAGGATGAGGGATAAATGAAAGTCACTTGATCTCAACAAACAGAAAAAGAGCTTTGGTCTGAAACGAGTCAGGGAAACTTTCCCACTTTGGGGAGAACTCTGAGATCAAAGGAGATTCAAGACAAGCAGAGTCCTCTGAAGGCACTTCAGAAACAGTCCTAGGCTCAGAAAAGGCCACGTGGGCTTGCTTTTCCCGCTAGGACCAAAGGTGTATCCACTTGTGAATAGCTCCTGTGTAGAACTGTAAGCAACTTGCCGTCTTTGTCCTGAAGTTTAACTAGATAGGAGAGTTGGGGAGATCTGGAATAGTTCTCAATCACAGGCCTGTCAATCTTGGAGTGATACTGACATTTGCTTCATTTTTTTTTCTTAAAGTCTTTTCAAGTGATGAAAAGAATATCTTCTCTTCATTTCTATAAATAATTTAAAAAATGTGTTCAAAAATCATTCAAAATCGCAGTATGCTATCTGGATACATGTTTCTTTTTTTCCAGCCCTTAATAGTGGGCTGTCCTCAACAAGCATTCAATGCAATAAAAAATTAGCAATCACTAGCCAGAAAGATGAGCTCCCTAACATCTGCCCATGAAATGATTTGCTATGGTGCACTGGAAATGTGCCTCCAATTATAAATTTAGCATTATATAATCCACCCCAGCGATGAGAATAGCATGGAGCAGTATTAATTAGCATCCTACTTCTTTCTGCTTAGGCCTCCTACGTAACTCTATCTTTGTGTAATTTTTGGATTGTGATCTAAAATAATTGTTTCTATATAAAAACAATTGTAACAGCTCTGAAGTTGTATGTGCTAACTTTTGAAAACCACAGATCCCACATGTAGAATCAACAAGGAAACTAAAACATTAACCCTGAGAAAGATTCAGGCTGACATTGCATATACAAAGGAATTGATACATAGGAAAGGAGGAGGGCGATATCAGAAAGATATTGACCAGCATCTTCCAGGATTATCTAACTTCTAATACAGATCTTAACCAGTAAATCAATTTTGCTTTGCTAAATAAACCATATACCAAAAGATATAATTTATATTTATAATTTGAACACACTAAAGAAATCAATGGCTATTTTGAAAATGTTGACATAATGGCTACCTACCCAGAAAAGAGCTTGCAAGTGGATAAATTTGAGGTTTCCATGTGGGAGAGGCTTAAATAAGGCCTTAGAATGAGAGGTGCTTTATAACATTGGGAGAGAGAAATCAATTCTCCTAGACAAGACCTGTAAACTCATTGTAAATTCATTTCAAAACTGTTTCTGTAGTCTTTGTCAGTACTGTTTCTGCCTCACATTCCCAATCCCTTCGAGGACAAAAGTTAGACAGGGATGATATTAAAATTCATTGCAAGGTGACTTCAACCTTCTTTAGCAAATTCCTCTCCCAGGGTGTGCATGTTGAGTCGTGAGAACAGGCTTCTACCTACAGAAAGTTAAGTCTATGCACCATGGAGGAAGCAGAGATTTATGTGTGGTGGTGGCAGTGGGGCAAGGGGGCATAGTGTAAGTGTTTGGATACATGGGGTGGCAGTTTCCACCTTGTATGTGCTGAGGCACGCTGGGACCAAGCAAGGACTTTGCTACCTGCCTTCTGCATGTCTTCCGCAGCACAGCATTGGTCTCGGAAGAAGCCATGAGGTTTTGCTAATTGACTAACACAGGCCCTGATCCTGTGTGCATAACCTGATTTGGGCAACAGGCCAATATCTTATGCTGAGTGTCACACACCTGTTAATTTCTAAAGAACCTTTGGAATGATGACTTCCTCTCGGGCTTCTCTGTACATGCTCTGAAACCTTCTCTAGCTACTTCCATTCCAGAAAAGCCGGATAGCACCTGTACCCACAAGCCTGTGCTAGATAGGTGTATTGTTTCTAAAGGCTCGTCCCCACAACAACGTTTTCTTGGCAAGAAACTAAAGGTATACAGTGATGTGCAGCTTCTCCTAGATCACAGTGCTAATTAACTTCAAAGCCAAGAACTTGGAGTTCATATTCACTGGCTAGCCCTCCTTCCCTGCAGTATAGGAACCGACACTAATCAGCTTAAGCCACCTGCAATGGCCTTCAGGCGCTCTCTCTGTCAAAAGAAAATAAAAATAAAAACAACCAAAAGCCACATTGTCTCTTGCATACCCTAAATTTAACTGCAGACAAATGATAGTAAGCGCTGAGAAAGTATTTATTTCACTGAAGTATTTAAACCTGCTACATAATTCCTGGGCTTTTACAGTGTGAAAGTTGGAAATGGCTCAGACAAATCACAGAAGTTCAGACTGTGGATCCAGCTAGGGAGCTAGCATAGCAAAGCCATTAGAAGCAAAGACTCTGGGGTCACACAACTCAGTCCATCCGCTGTCTTTGCTATTTACTATCTGAGTGGCTTCAGGCAGGTTATGTAATCCTCAGTGCTTTGGGGACACTGCCTAGGAATACACTGGAGAGACTGAAAAATGACATTCTTAAAGCCATATTTCTTTACCTGACCAAGTCACCAAGATTATAAAAACCTTGTTTTAATTGTCCAATGTGAAATATGCATTAAGTAACTTGATGGAATTGTTCCAATATTTTTAAGTTCACTTTTACATATTGAATTTCAAAATTATCACAATAATTTTATGACCTTATTTGGTTCTTTTCTTTGTTTAAAATATGTCCTCAAATCCTGAAAGTTATGGACATGTCTTGGCTTCTAAGGGAGAGAGTAGCTCCTAATTTAAATCACAGACACTTAACTTGCCTGTAGCATGAGTTGGCTATTAGTGATCATCATATAGCATACACTGGTTAAGATTACATAAGGTAATCAGATAATCAGCAATTTTCCTCATATATAGTGGCACCAAAATCAGTCGCTGACATTATGCTTCAGAAAGAAAAAAAGTGCCCTTAGGTTTAGTACTATTTCTTTGCTTAGTTGATATTCCGATAATGTTCACAGAATGAATGGTAAGTAAATGCTCTCCCTGCCCATGGCCTCTCTAGTGAGGAGGAGTGAAATTTGTACCCATTCACCTTTGTTTGTCTTAAATGTATAGTGAGGAGAGAACACAAACCAGTTTGATGCACAAGGAAGCACATTGTGCACAGGAATACCCCTGTAGGGAGTGGTCCAGGGTGTGACTATAAACGTAGACAGTAGTCAGGGAAAGCTGAATGATGGTCACTTCTCCCCATCATCTCTGTTCCTGTTTTGGGAAACCTGTACACATTCCTTGTCAAAGCTTAGTGACATGAATACCAAAAATAAATAAATAACTAAAATCTGTGTCTATAAGAACGAGGCAGACAGAGAAATGCAGAGCAAGCTTTCCACATGACTAGAGGGCAGCTGGCCAGATGGTGCTCCTGATAAAGGCATCTCTTTTTGGGGAAGTAGGGCTGCTGTTGAGTGTTGTATGCAATAAATAGGAATATCCTTCAGGAAACACATCAGCTGGTTAGTGCATTTTGAGTAGTATCAAAAAGCTCTCCCAGAACCAGAAACCCATTATTTTCCAAGGTTTGCCCTTCCCACCTGCAGGGTCTTCTGCCGCCAAGTCCATGGGGCCAGGGAAAGCTTCATCCTTCTGCTGGCAAACACACAATGCTCCTTTTTGGCTTTTTGTTACATTTCACTTACAGGGATATAGATGGGGGAAACAAATTTTAATGTCGGGCAGAGTAAACTACAATAAGAAGGGATATATTTCTCCAATTGTCCAAACAAACATCCAGGAAGGCCTATTTTTCTTGGCCACCACTTTGTTGTCAGCATTTCCGTGAGTGCGTTTACTGATATTGCTCCTGCCTACAGAAATGTATTTTCATTGCAAACATTTTCTTGGTACTAAGGCAGATATTGCCTGAAAAGCTATGAATAAAAGTAAAAACAGAATCTCTCCACGTTGCTGCCTTTTGAAACCCAAGAACATAACTGGCTGATGAGCTCACACTGCCTGTCACTGATCCACAACAGCAGATGGTGATAAGGCGGGCGTTCTTTGTCCATAACCTTTGTTTCCTCTAAACCATCCAAACAGGCTGAGCCTTTACCTCATTAGAGCCTTCCTAAAGGCAGCTCTTCTTATCATATCTCTGCATTGCTGCTGCTATTATCTATACAGCAAATCCATCCCAACCTCCCAAATGCTTGTAAGAAAAAAAAATAAAGTAAAATAAAAAGACCCACTTTGCCATACATCAAGTTTACTTCTGCTGCAGTTAAAGCCCAAGTATTTGTATTTTCTCTGGACCTTCTATTTGCTTAATATATAAAGCAGGAAAGTTATTGTTCTCTGAAAAACTCTGTGCAGGCCCCTTGTGAGTTAAGCATAAAGTTCAAAGGAGATGGGATCTTCCAAAGTCTCTAAGCTTACTGCATTAAATTAACAACACTAATCTTTGTGTTTCACATCCTACTTACAAAGAACAGTTTTACAGACATTAAATGAAAATGCCAAACCTGTCTTGTAGATAAAACACAATAATGGAATCTCCTGTAGGCATTCCTATGGGTCTTTTTAAAGGATATACTTCAGCTGGTGAATAAATAGGACAGGAGATAGCCACCTTGAAAGAGCTTTTTTCCTCCTTAACCTTTATCAAGTCTTGACCTTTCTAAACCCCATTAAACTAAAGAAAATAAATAGCAAAGAAGAATTTGGAGCAGGACAAGAAGAGGTAAAAAGAAGTAAAGGAAAATATACTTTTTAAAAACAACAACTTTAAATCACTGCCGTCATCAGTCATCTCCAGAATACTAGGATGTAAACAAGCCAGCAAATCCAAGTATTTATTCCACTACAGACATGCCCCAAGCAGGCAGACGAGGATGAAAAAAAAAGATAGGCAAAGTCAACTTCTGCCTCCAGCTACAATGTGCATATCATAAAAAGATGGAAGAACATAAGAGGGGAAAATCACAGAAAGATATTGCCAATTTGTAGATTTTAATGAAATTTCTGCTCGCATCACCCCATCTTACCAATGTCCCCCTTTCTACTTTTCTATGGAGATTCTATGTCTTCCGTTTAGCAACAACGGCTCTTTATAATTGCATGCTTTTATTAATTGCCCGAACATCTACTGGAAACTGTCCATGTATTTATCTAGGCATGAGTATTGCACATAAATGATGTAGTCATGGGTCTTGTGGTAGCAGTACCTCTGACAGTAGGCCATCCTGAAGTCGATGTATGTGAGACAAAATGCTGAGACAGAGTTAGGCAGAAAAAGCCACATATACGCTATGGCAGAAATTTCTCCCACATTCTGTGTGACTCCATTAAAAAAATATAATAATAGCCAGACATGTTTTTAAGTAAAACTTCAAATCTATAGTGAGTTCCTATTTACTCAATAAACACTTTTGTACACTAAAAGCAAAAAGCAAATCTCCTCTTCTTTATTTTATAAATTGCTCGTCTTCCTTATAGATAGTGTAACAAGGAAACCGAGGCCCAAGGAAATTTACATCAAGTGGACTTTATGTCATATGACATTTAATTTCCCATGATGCTATAATCTTATTATCCTTTTTACTGTTTGAGAAAGCATTTATAAACACAAATTGCTAAGTTGAAATTGTCTAAGGTGAATTCTATTGTACCTTTTCTATTTAATGTCATTTAAAAGAAAAAACCTATGTTTGGAAATGATATTTATAAAACAAACTATAAGATATTAGCCACGACAAAATTATGCATGTTCGTAGCTGTTACTTGAAAATATGACTTCAAATATTCTCTAAATGTAAATCTTTTAATTTTCCATAAAAATATGTGTCTTTGCTAAAATCTTAGATCATTCTTATATAAAATATCAAGAACTCATAAAAGTCCCCTTTTCAATCATATAAAAACAATATCTACATCTAAGATTTGTTCCAAAATATAACAAGAAACATATATGTAACATCAGTCTTATTTTCTAAAGGTTGAAATACAATATTAACATCCTACGAGGAGGACATAATAATCAATCATTATTACAACGAGGTCCGTGTGATAAATAACAAGTGGGAAGAAGCTGAGACTGTGAGATATCACCTTAAACACTCTCAGCTTAACAACTGATGTTGTTTTCTAATGGTTTGTACCTCTGTTTTTCTGTCAATTAAAACAACACATCCACGCACACCAGCACAGCATCCTTTCTTTCTCCTCTGCCTCTATGGGTCATATTCAGAGGTGACTGAGCATCCCTATTGTTCAGACTTTGATTTTATTCTTCTCACAAGTCTCATAAAACTGATTTAGATACCTAAAGATGTGTTACTAAAATATTATATTGTGAAGACTCAGAACTTACTGAATTCTCTAAGTCTGGTAAAGAATGTCTAGCTAGGAGATCAAGCAATCAGTCCTCAAATATAGCCACCACTTCCTCTTTTAGGAGACACATATAGATATCTGAACTATTTTGAATTGCATGTCAGCTATTTATGCCAAGTTTTAAGACTCAGTAGAATGTTCTTAGAAGACAAGTCCTTCTGCATGGATGCCTGATGTAATTCACATTGCAAAGTGATTTGGCTCTGTCATGGAATTTTAATGGAGGCCTGTCCAATTTGGAGGAAGTTTCTACCCACTGGCAGGTTCAGAGCCATTTTCTACATGGACCTCCTCACAGTATTATCTCTGCTTCACAGATTTTCACCACATTCTGACTGCAAGCAGATTCCAGCTTTTCTCTTGGCTATACACTTCACTATTCTTCATTAGCTGTTAACATATCTCCATGGTTGATGGGGTCTCTTCTAGAATATGTGACATAAAAGAATTTTTGGAAATGTATCCTGGGGTTTCCATTCCTGAGCTCCACTGCACACACTGGAGAAAAACTAATATTGAAACACCTGGGGGGAAAGCATAATTATTTAAATGACTAATGATTCATGGGGCAATATGAGATACCCTCAAAACTGAATACTATTCCTGGAATGTTCTCTCAAAGGCTTGTAACTTGTAAATATATTCCCCTGAAACCCACTGTTCCTGCTCTTCCTGGGTATGTTTGATTCTTAGCAACGAATCTGACAGCTTGAACACTCTCTTAAAACATGATTGTTGGCCAGTGAGTTAGTCTGTCTTTTTATTTTTTTTTCTGAGACAGTGTTTCTCTGTAGCTTTGGAGCCTGTCCTGGAACTAGCTCTTTGTAGCCCAGGCCAGTCTCAAACTCACAGAGATCTGCCTGCCTCTGTCTGGAGTACTGGGATTAAAGGCGTGTGCCATCACCATCCTGCATTAGCTCAGTCTTTTAAAAGTGGTTTCGTGGGAGCCTAGGCAGTTTGGATGCTCACCTTACTAGACCTGGATGGAGGTGGGTGGTCCTTGGACTTCCCACAGGGCAGGGAACTCTGATTGCTCTTTGGGCTGACAAGGGGGGGGGGAATGAATGGGGGGGGGGGGGGGGAAAGGGGAGGCGGCGGTGGGGAAGAGACAGAAATCTTTAATTAATTAATAAATAAATAAATAAATTAAAAAAAAATAGTGTTCACTGCCACACCTGACTCTGAGCTTGGTCCCCATAACTAACATTGTGGAAGGATAGAACCGACTTATACAAGTTGTACTCTGATCTCCCCACATAAACACAAGTATGTGTATTCATCAATATACAGTCAACAAGCAAATAAATAACTACATAAATATATAAGTACATAAATAAATAGACAGATGGAGAGATAGGTAGGTAGATGAATTACAGAGGAATCTGGGAACAGAAGAGATGACTTGGTGGTTAAATGCAATGGCTGCTCAGGCATAAAGAAGACTGTTTTGGTTTCCAGCATCTGCCTAGCAGCTCACAACTGGTTTTATTTTCAGTTCCAAGAGATAGGACACCTCTTCTGGCCTCCGTGGCAGCAGACAAACACATTGTGCACATAAATACAGGCAACCCAAATGCTTATACATATAAATAAGAATAAGCAAGTTTTACAGACAAGATCTGATGATGCAAGGACCACAGACTGAGATGATCTCATAGAAGATACAGATACCAGCTTCACATTATGCTCATGTGTGATTTTGGAATAATCTATTTTTTACAACTTTCGTTTTCTTCTCTGTGATGTGATAATAACATCATTTCTAGAAAGTTTGGGGACTTTAAATTGAGCTAATAAACTTTGTTCATAAAAACTAGAAGCATGATCCAGTCTATACTAAATATATTTTATTTTCCTTAAGCCACCATAACATTCTGGTGGATATGTTTGTCTTTAGCCTGACTCTATGAAGCTCCGACACCATGAAAGTATCCTAAGATTTCTTATGTGAGATAGAGATGGGCATATAAAAAATATCACCACCCATGTCCTTGCTACCTATTGCTATGCAACAAATTGCGCTCATACTTAGAGGAATACAGCAATAAGCATGTATCTCACCGTCCCTGAACTATAAAAGGTTCAGCTGGGACATTCTCATCCAAGGGTCAGTGAGGATGTCACAGGCAGACATTCACAGTGTGGTGCAGAACTGCAGTCATCAGAATGCTTGACAAGTCTGCAGACTGCTTCTCAGACGGCTCATAGGCAGACTGTGGGGAGCTTATGTTCCGTTTATATGGCTTTTTCAGACTGAGATCTAGTGACAAAGTTTCCAGCTTTCTCAGACTGACTGATTCAATAGAGAAAAGGAGATTAGGATAAAAGTCATGGTGTCTTTTATAACCAAACATTGAGAGTGATATTACCTTAGGTCTGCCACAGTCTGGTAGTCATACAGAAGCAATGTAGGAGGGAGCTCAGCATGTTATGAACATAGGAGCAAAGGGATATTTGAGGAACAAGCATTCACACAGAAGCCCTCAATTCACAGAGATCTTTCACAAATAAACTAAATATCTAAAGAAGAATTTAGAAATATCTAAATTACCTGTCTGCAAGCAGGTTTTATGAGAAGGAACTAAAAAAAAAAGGAATATGCTGTTTTATCACACCTTCTTGATTCTCTTAGTAGTTCAATTAATACATTCCTTTTATTTTGATACTAAAGAGAACCAAACCAAAAGGCTATTTTACATTAGCAAAGCATGCTACTAATTTTCATAATAAAATTACAAATAAAAATATTAGATAATTATTATTTAATAACATTAAATAACTTATGACGGTAAGAAGAAAATTACATTTAAAATAAAAGACTTGGTGCAAGAGAGATGGCTTAATGGGTAAGGTCACTTACAGCTCTTACAGAGGATCTGAATCCAGTTTCTGGTATCCATATGATGACTCACAACCATCCACAACATAATCGAGATATAAGTTATCTAATACCCTTTCCTAATATCCATGGGCAGTAGGCACTCATGCCATGCACATACACACACACACACACACACACACACACACACACACACGCAGACAAACACTCACAAAAAATATAAATACATCCAAAAGAATTTTTAAATTTAGAAGATTTAAAATGACGCATCCATTTATTGTTGCATGACTAGGCTACCACATTCCAAATATTGTTGCATCATTTGCTCTCTATAAAAATGTAGCTCCTACTTTGAAGCAACTTTACTGATTATTAGTCCAAGTTAGTAACCATTTCTAGGAGGGTTTATGGTTTCTTTCTTTCTTTCTTTTTTTTTTTTTTGTCTCATTTCCTGACAGTGACATTCAGCATAAGTATGAGACAGTGTATGGCCCTGTTCAACTGAGTTGTAGGAAGGGTTAGTGAAGCATAGAAGTTTGCTTACGAGTTAATTAGAAAACCACATATATGCCTTTCTGTATTTCTACAAATGGCTTCAATCTCCCAGTTCATGTTAAGACTCACAATTAAAAAAAAAGAAAAAGAAAAGAAAAAGAAAACAAACAAACAAGTAGCAGCCTGTGTTCTCCATCTTCACTGAGGGCAGTTGAAATGGAAATGAAGGAAAAACACTGTCTCATCAGCACGCCAAGTCTTTAAAGACTTACACAATAAAAATTCGAGCAGTAAAGCAGATGAAGAACGCAGAGTGCTAGTGACTTTCCAAGAGAGAACCCTATGGAAATATCTAGAATTCTCTGAAGTATTTAGTGAGCTCCCCGCTAGTCAAAGTACCTAAGAAGAAATAACTTAAAATGCAGTTTTTACAGTGAGGGTGTGTATGTGAGCACTGCATAATTTATACCTTGTTTATAGAACCTTCTCCACATTGAACTCAAATTGGTCTCTATGCTTTGGAACAAAGTTATCCTCAGGGAGGTCATAGTGTGCAGTGACCTCGGATCTGTTTAACCAATAGATAACATTAAGAGGAATGATGCTCTTAATGTCTGCAGTTGTGTTCTCATATCTTCAAGGTTTCTAAGTAGTCATTCTCTCTCTCTCTCTCTCTCTCTCTCTCTCTCTCTCTCTCTCTCTCTCTCCCCCCCCCCCCCCCCCCCCTCTCTCTCTCTCCCTTCCTCCCTCTCTCTCTCTCTCTCTCTCTCTCTCTCTCTCTCTCTCGGTTCTGTGAGATCTAGGGTTTGGCTTGAATTCTTTCAATAGATGGAATTCTTACTCCAAGACTTGTCCACCAACACAGTTCTCCTGCCATTCCACACCCACATGCCTACAGTGCTTGGAGAAGCCATACCCCCCAAACTTCAGTGTTTACTGTCCCATTCACAAATGTGCTACTCCTTACTCAGCCCTCTCTTTAGAGTTTTGACAGGTGTGAGAAATCAATGAATTAATACATTTTGAAATGTCAGGTTTAGACATACAATTTTCTTGTAAATAAAATACTTAGTTGTCCTAAGATCAAATATAATTTCCAAAAACTACAAGAATCTTATTAAAGATAATTTTGCAAGCAGCATCTCAGTGTCTTCCAAGACATTAGATTTTTCCCTTCTCTGGCTGTCAACTGATGCTTGGGTTTTTTCTCTTGGGTTTTTGAGGGGTGGAGAAGGTATGGTTAAAGTGGCTATTGATGCTACCAAAGGGATAAATGAAACCACAAAGAGGGATTTCTTATGTGATCCACCTACATTTTAACACCAAGTATGAGTGGCACATACAGATAGCTCACTTCTACCAAAGTACGTACTGTAAGCTTATAGCATCAGGGTTACAGATCTTGAAAAAATTAAGCAATAAGTTATTTTCCTGAGAATTATTCTAAAATCCAAAGTATATTTAGTCATTCTACAAAAATATACTGCAACAACCATATCGATCATCTTGACATTTAATACACTTGACCTCCTCGGTCTCAGAATACTCTGGAAGGTAATGGGGTAGAAGAGAGCATCACAGATTTCAAATAATCTAGATTTAGTTCTAGACTCTCTTAATGAGCTTTGGTTTTGGCACTATTTAGCAAAGTTCTATATTTTGTTTCCTAAGTAAAGAATTTTGAAACATAAGAGAAATTTCTCCCAAAAAAAATTAAGAAAAATGTTAAATGAATTTTATAATCTTTTAAATGTTATCACCCCAATCCAAATATCAGAATAAGATTCCTTCCCTCCAACCAAACTCTAACCATATCTAGAGATAGCCCTCTCTGCCGAACTCCTAGGACACAGTTGACTCTTCATTATTGGTTAAGGATGATCTCTTTTAGATGAGCAAAAGTTGTTTTCCTATCTCATCAGATATATTTCCCAGTTCTTCTAACTAACCCAAATTCAGAATAATTATGTCTGAACTATTCTGTTACCCAAAATATAGTCATTCAAAAAACTCTTTCTTTTATTTGGGAATAAACTAACTAGCTCTTTATTTGAAGTCTATTCTATGCTATAATACTGCTCTTCAGACCAAATTCCAAAGAGCCCAGATTACTTTGCCTGTATTTGGAGTGTCATAGTTTGGGTGTAGAACAACGGAATTATATGAGCTTGGAAAGTAAATGATTAATAAAATTTGTATAACAGTGGACCAAATTTGTGATGTCTGGACTATCTCAAAATATGTAGTGAAAGATAATAATTGAAGAGAATAATACACTCATACCTTAGAAACTAAAGATTTCTTTCTGCATGAAGGCAACAAGTTATCTATAAAAATATTGTAAATGTCTTCACCTATGCATCCTCAAGTATATACGCCTGAAAAAACATAGTGAAAAATAATATGGCCAAGAGTATGGTTTTCTATAAAAAGCAATTTAAATAAAGTTTGAAGATATAGATTAGGAAAGAAGTTCACAGAACAAAATAGAAATGCCAAATCAAACATATTGACTGCTAATAAGTAAATGATGATCGAATAAGCTAGGAATCTGGATGAAAAGTCTCTAGGGCCATTAAAGAACTACTGATGGTATTTAACTTCATATTTTCAATACCACATGTTCGAAGGTCTAAATTGTAAAAGGCATCTGGCCCGATTCACTTGAGCTCTATTTTAATTCGAAGGCTATATAATTAGAATACTAGTAATCTAGCACTTCAGGATATTTTTAAAGTTGTTTGAAAACTGCTAAATCATCACAGAAGGTTTTGCCTTGGCACAGAAAATGAATAAGTTGCTCAATGTGTTCAGGATGTGATGGCTTCTACCTTTTTTACTTCCCTCTTCTTATCACTTCCAGGTCAACTATACCTCCTGACTTTGCCATTGCTGTCCCTTTAGCCAAGAGGACCCTTTCAAGCATAGTTGCCATGGTGGAATTCCTCTTCTCAGAGGCCTATAGGACTTCTTATTTCTCTGTAATACATTCAACCTGCCCCCTCCTACACCCATCCTTCTAGGGTCCTTTTATAATTTACTAGTAATACTCTCCAGCTCCTACCACAACTGGCACTGTCATTAGCCTTCTCCCTGAGCCTACCATTGACTCATAGAGTAAGCACCAGACAATGGACTCTTCAAAGTTCAGACAGTGGAACTTCTAGGCTTTGATGTCTGAATCTGTTTCAACCATTCAATTCTACCATAGAAATAGAAAAGCAGCCATAGGCAATATGTAAATGAATAAGCACGAGCCAGGTTCCTGGAAAACCTTATTTGTGAAAGTTAAATTACAATTTCATCAAATTGTCAACTCTGAAAAAATTTCTTGTATTTTTCATTGTTTTTCAATCATTTAACAATGTAATGATAATTCTTAGTAAATGTGCCATAAGACTAGTCCAAGGGCTGGTTTTGGTCCACAGGCTAGATATTTTAGATATTTTTCTCCAAGTTCATTGTAACTCTTCAGCTGGCAATTCCATGGTGTCTTCCTCTTCTGCTTTAAACAAATGCTGGGTCCTCACCACAGCCAGTAAGATTTAGTATAGTATGGCTGCCATTGACCTCACTGTCTTTGCCTCCAATACTCTGACTTCCTTTGTTCTAGCCAACAGATTTGATTTCCACTTCTTGAACACACCAAAGCTAAGCCTGCTTTGTGAACTTTGCTGAGTTTTCTGCCTGTGATCTGCACCCCTCCCCATACAGCCATGGCATTCAGGCTTGCTTCAACACTTTGATCAAATTCCATTTCACACTCTCTCCTGACAACCCCATATTAAAAATGCAACTACTTGGTTGTGAACTGACTTGAACCTCCCTACATAATTTTATAAGCTACAGTTCTCATTACTCAGGCCTCATAACATATAATAGTGAAATTGTGCCTTCAAGAAAGTGACTGATAAAACAGCACTGTGAGGTAGATGTGTGTATGGCAGTCTGTCTGTGTTCTTATAAGGAGATATTATGACATGTAAAACAATCATTTGTTTATCAATATATCCCAAATTCTTAGGATGTCACTTGACAAAGGTTAACAGTAAAATATCTGTTCTATAAGTAAAGCCCAGGAATGCATCACTTGCTAGTCCCTGACTCTGTCTCTTTTCTTCTTAGGAGACCCAATTCTCACCTCTGCATCTCCACACCCATAGCCAGTAAAACATAACTCAAGTATTACTATCACAAAAGATGGTTCTCTTGCCACCATCAGTAATTGATCTCAATCTCTCTCTCTCTCTGAATTCTTCTAATGCAATTTGTTAGTCTCCTGTGGCATTTAACATGTTGGTTCCTGTATTACATTTTTAATACAAGCTTTATCTTCTCCGCTACACATCAACCTCCTTTATGGAGCAGCTGTTGCCTCAAGCATTTTCAATTCACTCACCATATTCTCTGAGTACACCACACATGCTGGAAACAACATAAACATTGACTGTCCTTATGAGGATTACCGTTACAAAACCGCTAGTATTGAATACATTTTGAAGGACTCTACTTTAAAGCATCATGCTATTTGCATTATGAGTAAAAACCAAGAGGATACAATCACTTTATTACCTCGAGCGATTGACAGAGCCAAATTACAAAGGTAGATCTACCATTCTGTGAAGATCAGGCCTCATGTTTTACTGTCTCATCATTAAAGAAAAGGAAATGCTTATTTTTACATGAAAATATCATCATGCTAAATAAAATAAGGCAAATAAATGGGTATACAATTTCTTAAACTAGTTCAAGGTCTTAGAGTGACTAAATTCACATTTCATGTGACTTAACTCAGCATGTAATCTTCTTCAAATTTAAATATTAACTGAATAATATCAATTTCTTTGTTTTGCTAATTTTATTTTTGAGAGCATGATTGCAAAATTTCTCTCTTTCCTTTGCTCTCTTCAAATCCTCCCATATGTTTCTCCCCACTCTCATTTAAATTCGTGGCATCTTTTTTTTACAAATAATTATTGTATGCATATACGCAGATAAATATATATTTCTATTGCAATTTGCTTTTGGTTTATCTTAATTTGTTTCATTATTATTCCTTAGATATCTATTTGCTTTTTAACAAAGACAGAAAAGGTGTAGATGCAGATGGCATGGGAATTATGGATGTTGGAAAGACATGGGGGAAGGAGAAACTGTAATCAGAATTTGCTGTATGAAAAAAACTATTTTTAATAAAAGGAGAAAAACATACAATGTGTCAGTCTACATAATGTTACTTGTATGTATGTTTTCAAGTCTGACCTTTTGGTACTGGATAACCAAGTGGTGATTTACCACTTTATTTAATTTTTTTAGATTTATTTTTCATATTATGTATGCATATTTGTAGGTGTCTCTGTAAACATCAACATATGGGGTATCCGAGTCCACAGAGGGTGTCAGGTCCCCTGCAACTGGAGCTCCAGGCTGTTCTGAGATGCCTGATTGGATCTCTGGGAGTCCAACTTGGATCCTTTAAACAAATGGTGGTGCTCTTAAACTCTGAGCCATCTTTCCAACTTTTTTTCAAGTTATTATAAAATTTTAAATTATAAAATCCTTCCCACCCAGTAGGAGGGAAAGGGTCTCAAAGGCAGGCAAAAGAATCAGAGAAACCACACACTCCCAGTGTTAGCAGTCAAACAAAATCCCAACCTAAACAACAACATATATGCAGAGGACCTAGTGTATATACATAAAAGGCTCCATGATTCTTTCTTCAGAGTGTGAGCTCCTATGAGCCCTGCTTAGTTGATGTTGTGGGCTGTGTTCTAGTGTTCTACTGCTATCCTTGACCCCTCTGACCCCTACAATGCTTCCTCTTTTTAGAATGCTGCTTTGTGTCCTGATAAACGTTTTCTTGAAGCCAGTCACCATCTCTGGCCCTTACATTTCCTCTGCTACTACAAAGATTCCTGAGCCTTAAAGAGAGTGGTAAAATATCAATATCCCATTTAAGGCTGAGCACTCACAGTTATTGTGACAGCATGCACAAAAGCTGTGAAAGTTCAAGCCATGAAAAGGAAAGGTGAACAAAGTCCCACTCCTAGAAGAAGAACTATTGGTATTAGGTAACACCAAAAATGGGAGTGTGTGGCCCGAGGAATACTAACCACACTCCAGAGTAAGCCTACACCCAAAAGCCTTAATCAAATAAACACTGGTCTAAAGAGAGAGAGGAAGAACACAAATTTAGATAAGTAGGGATGTTTAAATGGATCTTGGAGAAGCTAGAGCTGGGAGATAAATATTACCAAAATATATTGCATGAAATTCTTATGGAATTTATGTAAGGAAAGGAGGAGAAAGAGAAGGAGCAAAAAGAGAAGAAGGAGGAGAAGAAGAAGGAGAGAGGAAGTAGAAGAAGGAGAAGGAGGAGGAAGAGGAAGAGGAAGAAGAAGAGGAAGAGGAAGGAGGAGGAAGAGGAAGGAGGAGGAAGAGGAAAGAAAGAAATTAATTCTGACTTGCAAATGTATTTATTGTAGCATGAAAGTTCACTTACTGTGTTACTCTGAGGTCTACAAGCCTGCTAAAAACTACATACTAAGGAAAGACTATGCTAAGATTTGAGTTCAGGTATTGGTTGCCAAGTCAATGAATTGCTAAGAGAAAGCACCAATGTCTTCTGAACTAAACACAATGTTAATGACATCACTAGACTAATTTGCTGTTATGACCTAGGATAAATCAGAACAAATGGTTGCTAAAAACAAACTGACTTTTGACAGGTCAAGGCTCTACTAACATATCCCAACACAGATACTCACATGAAGGCAAGTTTCATCATATACATCATGGCATCTTTATCACTGTCATTGTGTTGAGTACCTGAGGCACTTGCAGTTTGAAAAACTCTTTAGCTCAACGTGTTGGGATTATGCTTGAACTTGGAAGTGAACTAGGGCAGTTTCATTGGAAGGTATGTTTGCATGCATTTGATAGCAAGACCCAGAGCTGGCAGTATCATTTCCCTGAGGTAAACCATAGTAGACACAGAATAAAATTGATCTTTACAGTTATAAAAGCTTTTCTATAGAATTGGCTTCATAGTTTTGGAATCCCTTTGACTTTAGCTTGGTTCAGGCAATAAGACAGTTGAATATTCTTTTATGTGTCACCCATAAATAAAACTGGCTCTATGCATTTTGTCATAGTATGGAAGACTAACATGACTGATTTCTCAGGAGCCTTATCCTAACCAAGTGACCTGAAAAAATGAAATCTCCAATTGTGAGAGCAAAAATACTAAGCAAGGGAATTTATAACTTCACAATGAAAAATAAACAGCAGAGGAAATCAAACAAATTCAAAGCTTAATAAATTTAGTTTGTAATCACAACACATGGAGGTTAAGAGGACTGAAAATTTGAGGCAAGACTATCTGTGAAAAACTAACTCAAGATGAAAAAAGAGTGAAAATCACATAAACAACAATAGCAATTTTTATTTTTATTTTCTGACAAATCCCTCAAGGTTACAATACAATACAATAATAAAAGAAAGTATCTTTTATGTTTTAAGAATTATTTTACACATGAGGATTGAAAGAACAGAAATGTTTCTACTCTATTTGGGGGATTTTGTTTGCTTACTTATATACTTAAATGAGACCTCCATAGCTCGGGCTGGAATCAAACTTCCTATGTAGTAGCGGTAGACCTTGACCTGATCCCTCTGTTTCTAGCTTTCAAGTGCTAGGATCACAGGCATGTGCCAGCACACCTAGCTTATTCCACAATGTTCATTCCTTCTCTGATGTCTATTTTAATATACTAATTTTTGTTATACATATAGGCATGTACATATCTGTTTAACTATGTTAAGATATTAAAATCCAACTATATGTACATAGTCAAATTAGAAATAAAAAACATACATAATACATAACTCATGTTTTATGTATGATTTTTAAAATAAAATGGACAAGTATACAGCTCTACACACATGTAAAACTATGGTGTTATTCCTCCTTTGCTTTCAAATAGAAATGGAGCAACTTTCAATGCTCTGAGTTTTCCCGCAAGAAGTTCTATAACAAGAAGATACACTGGATAGAAATTAAAAAGAAAAAAAAAATGTGTGAAACCTAAGCAGCTATCCGAGTGAAGAGCTCAAGTGCTCAAGATCAAAAGGCATGATAGAGGCAGCAGCCACATTGCTGCCAGCCTTTGGAGAAAGATGCAGAGAGACTGAAGTGGAAGCTGGTGTGGATTTATTCCCTAAAGTGCAGTGGTGGTTTGTCATTTGGCATACATGAAATGAGTATGCGATAACATTAGCCCTGTGTTAGAGGTGGCTCAGGCACCGGTTATAAACAAATAAAACAGACATGACTGTCAAAACTTCTGCCATCTTTAAAGACAACTGTGAATAATTTGAAGGATGTAGGGTGTATTATTTCATGGAAAGGTGGAATGGTGTGTGTGTGTGTATGCATGTGTGTGTATGCGTGTGTGTCTGTGTATGTGTGTGTATGTGTGGTGTGTCTATGTCTGTGTGTGTACTTGCACACATGCCCACACATGTACTTCCAAGTTTATCTGTGTAATTTTTAATCTGTGTCTATTTTCTGCCCTGACTGTTAAGATGTCTCTCCCGTTCCTCTTAAGGCTACGCTTCAGTGCCTTCTCTGTAAAGGAGATCTCTGAAGCTGATATAAATACGTTGGCTGGATTGGATTGGCTGATCGGGAAATGACACCAGGTCCTGGAGCCAATAATTAAAGCCTTGACATAGCTCTTCAGGGTGAGTTTGAATTTCACCAGGGAGAATTCATAGTGAAACACATAGTTTGGATCCAGACAAATCTGGCTTTATATACCAGGCCTGGTACATGGTAGAATTTCACAACTTGGACTAGTTTTTATGCAAAATACTCCCTGGTGTGGCTTCCATCCAATAATGTGAATCAGAAATGGCCACATTAAATTATACAGACACCGACATATAAGATTTACTGTGGTATCCTCCCCTAACACTGTGAAGAATGGTGCGTGTGCTTTCCTTACTACTGTACAGTAAATATGATGCTATGTTGGAGAAGAGGAATCGAATTGTATGTCTGTCTCTTAGAAGATGCCGAGCTCCTTGAGCCCTGACATGAACACCTGACTCTGTTCAATAACGCAGTGTTGATGAGTAATTAAATGCAGACTCATATGGAAAGACTTGTGCTAGGAGGAGCTCAAAAAGGAATTAAATCAGCAAATTCTTCAGAGTGAAGGGGAGGATAATATCTTCCGGGGGAAGATAAATGAGCTCTGAGCAGGTGTTTAACTGATAAAATGTGACCTTCAGTACCTGACCATGCCAAAAAAAAAATGCCACAGTTTCTCTCCACCTAGAAAATAGGACTGTTTGTTGGACTTGACTGGGAACTTGTACAGCCATCAGATCATGTGTGAATTCTTAACCTGCAAATAATGTCGCTGATTCTTCCTCAGCTGCTGGCTCCTTGTCTTGGTTTGATGCATTTCTCTTCACCCTCTTTCTCGTGTTCTTGGCTCCCCGCTATCCTTGACTACCCTTGGTGAAAACAAGAGAAAGCTCTCTTCTGAAATCGTAGCAAATGCTGCAGGGCTAACTGAACATTAACTGCCCCATTGACTGCCCCTCACTTACTTGCTGTATTCACAAAGCAGAGCCGGGCAGTTAGGAACCATGAAGAAATTAGCTCACAAAGACACAAGGCTCAGCTCTTAATATACATTTACTACACCTCACTTAAGTGAATAAATGGGGATAATAGTTACTACTAAAATAAAAAGCCAAGGAGTTTAAAAATTACTGCCATTTATACAACTTTTTTGTGTTTACTCCAAACTACTAGGAGCAAAATCATGATTAAGCATTCAGTTTTCATTCCTGAAATTTTAATTTGAATAAAACAAACAGGCTAACGTATAGGTGCTATATTAATAATAATAAGGACCAAAGTAAGTACTTGTTGAATGCTGTCTGGCAACAGAAATATGTAAGAGATATTCTTGTTTTCTCCCTGAGGTGCCTCTGCTTACAGAAGTGGAGTGATATCGCAGCTGTGATCAGGGCCCAAGCTACAGCAGCGGTCCAAGGCTGCTCACCTTTTCATTGTCCTGCTACCCTGCAGCAGGTAAGGATTTAGTGGAGAGAAGCTCTCCTGAAACACAGTTTTTGGATTAAACATATACTTTTTCTATCATAATAAAATATTTTCTTGTCATTAAGACTATGATAAAGCTCTAGGGAAAAAAAAAACTCTGACATCACAGACCTGACAAAATGACCTGCATTCCCAGAACCCATGTGAAAGTCAGATGGGCTGGTGAACATCTTCATTCCTACCGTTAATGGTGAAATGAGAAACAGAGACAAGAGGATCACTCAGAAACTTGTGACCCAGCAAGTTTGCCATACACAGTACAGCTGGAGAAACAAGAGATGGACCTCAAAGAAGGAAAGAACAGACTACAAAGGACTCTCCTTTGACTTCTGCATATGAGCTATAGCAGGTACATAGCCACATTCACACACACACACACAGTGTACATGCCAATAAAGAAATATATTTTAGAGATTATAATTATAAACAGTAGAAGAAAGGAGTACTAATATTGATCCAGACATATAAAGGAAGGGATCAAGTAATGGAACCCTTTGGATGGGGTGACTCCCCTAACAAAACCTTAGCACATCTTCTCATAATCATGGCCATTGATTCAGCTCTCCTTTGGCAACAGTAACAAAGGACTGATTCTCACAGATATTACTAAATGCTGATCAGTAGCTGAGCTGGAGCCACTGTCCTTTAAAAACTCCAAGATAAACACCAGTCCTCCAAAAATAATGTCTTTAAATACCCTTGTATTACTGAAATATTTCTATCAGGCAGAAGAATGGGCATTACGATATAGATACTCTGCAACTCTTGATCAAACTATTTGTTGATAAAATTATTTAGCTTCTATTATAAAAATTACTTTAATACTGACAAATTCTACAGTGGTTATTTGGGCTTTTCTTTTTTCTACAATAAATGGCAGCTCCTCAGAACTCAGACACCCACTAATCATGAGCTCACAAATAGATCCCCCTGCTGACAGAAAAGTTTAGAGGAAAACATACATTAGCAAGGAAATCCCATACATTTGCACAGAAGAAACCAACCATATTTCAATCTCACAGTGTTGTGATACCATCTGCTACAAACCACACATCATGTTATCTTTTAGCATCACTGAGTTTGACTGATTACAGTAATATCCTCTCGGTAAACAGGGTCTGCTTTGGTCCAAATAAAAGATAAACAATGATAATACATTTTGTGGTTGATATACAGGTATCTTATGAATCTCTGGGGATATGATCGACTTGCTTCTGTTCATGGCACTACCTCTTTGGAGGGGAAATAGCATGACCACTGTTAGTCATGTTAAGCAAAGAAAGCTGCTGTGGGGTTCTGGGTGAAGGCAAATTAATACGGACAGGCATGGATTTCTCTTGCTTAGAGTAGCTTTCCCACCTGCATCAGTGATGTAGGATATTTAGAGTGTGGACCTGGAATATCTCTCAAAAGCCCCCCTTTTTTTTCCTAGGCATGTGCTTGGAGGAGGAAATGGGACCCCAGTCCCTTTTTCCCTCTCCCACTTCCCAGAAACAAGGGGAGGAGTTTTGGTGCACCACCTGTTTATGCCATGATGTTCTGCTTTACTGTGGATACTGAATGAAGGAAACCAACACTACACGGGCCCAGACCTTCAGACTGATGAGCCGAATTCACACTTTCTTTAAAGTTTACTGCCTTGGGTTTCTGTTGCAGTAACAGGAAGCTGATAACCCACTCAGAGTCTGCTGGCAGAAAGTTGGAAGGCAGAAAGAAACAGAGGTTTACATTGGACTATCTCCTGCCTACCTGATCCTTGCAGATAGGGGTCATCTCTTTTCTGAATTTCAGCTGCTACTCAAGGATTCTCTGCAGTTTCTCTTTACAGGTTTCAGAACCAGCTTTTCCCTTTTGTACATTTTTCTACAGCCTCAGAGAAGGTATGGTCTTGACCAGTTCCTTATATTCTGCCCATATTTAAATTCATTTGATAAAGTCCCTTTCCAGAGTGTAAGATCTCTCGCCAGCTAGACACAGAACTGATACACACTGTGGTGATGCCTGCACCATCAGCTCAATGGACTCAATGTATTGTGGCTCCTGAGTGCTTCTCTGAGTATGTAAATAAGGCCCTGGAATGCATTTCGGCCATTAGTGATGTGGGACCTCTGACTCCCTTAAGCAGCAGTGGCAAAAGCATTTCTTCTTATGAGTATTTAGTTCTTCCCTTCAGACCTTGTGGAACGTATTGATTAATTTAGTCAATTAGTCCACAAAGGAGTTTTAAATTAATCATGTCGAAGACTATGTGATCAGACTTCCCACCATTCTGAAATTGTCATAGTGATAAAAATCAGTCTTCTACCTATAAAGAAGAGTATTTAAGCCCTCTCTGGGCTTACCTGATATCCTAATTATAGGAAAAAGACAAAAGAAAACAAAGAGAAAGAATGCACTAACAAAGATTTTTTTGTGTGTGAATTCAAATGAAAGCAGTAACCCAAACTTGCTGCTGATGTGTCTGCTGGGATCAAAGAGACCACAAGCAGACTGACTTCAAGGAAGATTTGCAAAAGCTTAAGCAAGAGCCCCACTCCCTCATTCCCAGTAACTCCTGCATGAGAAGTTACACAGGAGAAATAATTATTTTCATAAAGTTTAAAATGTAAACTCTTCCTAGAAAAATAAACAAAGTTCCCTACACTCATTGAGGATCAGGTATAAATACCATCTTGTGGTTCTTATGTAAGATCAAGATTCAGCAGCAGGAAGAACACACAGACACACACACCCATGCAAAGGAAGGTAGCAATATGACAAACAATAATAAATAAATAACAATACAAATAATGGTTCCATTTTGTATGCATTTATAAAATAGAGAGTTGACGGATAAGAAATTTAACCAAAAAATAAAAGGGATTAATTTAAAAGTAAGACAAAATAGTGGATAATATGAATTTCTAAACTGACAGATAAAGAGATTACAAATAGCATATTTCATTTGCCAGGACCACATGGTCGGGAAAATAGAAAGTCCTATCTCTTTATTAGAATATGTTTTTGAGTTTATCAGTTTTTAATTATATAATGCCTTTAGATAGAGGAGGGGTATCAAGAAAGTTGGAGAATGGGATAAATAATGTATAATTTATGACCTTGAAGGGAGAAAAAGAGGCTATAGAAAAAGAAGGGTGCATGGCCAGAGAGCAATTTTGTCATTGCTCAGTTTTTGCTAATAGCTTTTACTTCTCTTCATGCTTTCAAATATAACATTCAAGATTTAAATCTGTACATGATTAGCTTAGTGAGGCTTGGTCCACAAGAACTCAATAATATTATGTAAGGCATAAAAGTTTCTTACTTAAATTTGAAAGCCAAAGGTGTGCTCTGTCTACATATATGGATTTATTCTCTCTTTTTCCTTCCATTCTCACCCACCCTCTTCCTAGGGTAAAGTTCTTTATGGAATGAGATGGATTCTTACCTCAGCTTTTAATAATATAATTTCATTAAGTCTGAAATACTTTAATGCATTAGTTAAACAACAACTGAAAGCTTAATAGAATTTTCTACTTAAATCATTTTTACTACTCTTAAGTGAAGGCTTGAACTTTAACCTACCTATAGCTTGTAGACCTAAATTCTGCAAAAAGCTCCAAGCAATATCTACCTCAAACATATGTTTAGGTAATAGCTCCTAATAGAAAAAATGTGTCTAGGTCTTGCTCTTTCAAGAACAAGATATAGGCAATTTTTGAGTAGTGTCAAAATAACCTTCAAATAAAAAAAACTAAAGGAGAAGCAGTTGAAAATTTGAATCTATAGTATCATCACACATTTTTGTAATGGCAGAAACATTTGTAAAATAGAGCACTGATAACTGATACCCACATTATCCATTGATAGAAGCCTCAAATGACTAGGCTCACCTTTATAACGCTTTCCCGTTGGTTTAGATATAGTAGGATATCTTGTGTAGCAGAAGCCCCATCTAGACTTAAATCTGATGTAGTATATCAAGAAGTAAAGTATCAAACTAAGAAATAAGATAATTGACCCTGCATTAAGTCTTGCTCTTCAAGGGGAGGGGAGAGGCAGTGAGTAGATTAGAGAAAAATGTATAGCACAATTAAATCAATGAAAAAAATCTTGCTCTTCTATCCTGGAAGTCACTAACTTGTATTACTTGTGCACCAATTTCTATATTTAATTATTTATACTAAAGGAACTCTTAAAATTTAACATTTTAAAGTAAAGCCAGCATATGTGCTTTGACAATATTCATTTGTGTGTTTAGTTTTGAATTAAGGCCTCACTTTTTTAACTCACCCTAGCCTGGGATCCACTTTGCTCATGTTGAAATCCCTCTTTGAGAAGTGGTTTAACATGAAAAAGAATATACTTCACAAGTTTGGGAAAAGTTACTATTTTTTGTTTTGATTTTTTGTCGTTGTTTTTTTTTTTTTTTGTTTTGCTTTGTTTTGAGATAGGGTTTCTCTATGTAGACCCTGCTGTCCTGGAGCTCACTCTGTAGATCAGACTGGCCTAAAGCTCACAGAGATCTGCCTGTCTCTGCCTCGCTAGTGCTGAGACTAAAGAGGTGCACCATCACCATCCATGGATATTATCTTGTTTGAAGAAAACTTACATTTAAGTCAGTTTTCTCTCACATAAAATTGTTTTAGAAAAACAATTTAATTTATTTATTCATACATATGTAATCCTAGAGACCGTCAAACTTACATGAGAAGTTGTCAGCTCAGGAAATTGTTCCCTTCTCACTGGTGATATCACTAATAAGACACGTCAAAACGCCATTCATGTTTATAAATCTTTGCAGTGAATTTTCTGTATATATTTGGTAACAAACGAGAAGCAATTGGCAAAAAATACAAACCTGGTATTTCTGAATTAACCTTCTTAAATGTAAAAAGAACATTACTACTTCTTCAGATAATGTCAAGTGAGGAACTAAGGATAAGAGATTTTATGATCAGAAGCAAAAAGGCAGCCAATGAATGCTCATATCATTTTAAATTTTTGATAACTACAAAGACATATGCTGATTGTTCTGGATGCAATTAGCAACTTCTTCCACATCTAACATTAAAGCAAAATTTTAAAACTGATTCAGCCCTGCTCCCTACTTCTTCATCAATTACAAGCTCAGGGACCCAAAAGTGTTCTAATGAATTTTGCATTAGAATCCGCAATATGAACAGAGTATATTAACACAGCTACTAGTAATGCATACATTGGCCTTTGTGAGCAGAATTCTGAACAGTTATGAAGAACTCAGCTGGATTTCAAATTTGTTACTATGCCTGAAAAGACAAAAAAAAAATGCCAGAACCAAATTGTCATAAGCTCATTTCTGAGGACATCAATCTAGCTTACTACTTGATAATAACCTTGGGCTCCCGTTTCTTCAAGTGCACAGGTATGTGGCGGCCTGTGCTTCAGGACGAGGAAACTGCTACCACCTACACTGACTTCCAAATGTGCAACGAATAGGTTTTAAAACACTGCTTCTATACTAGCTTCCCACATTGCCACTAGATAACCTGTATGCTGACTGTATTTAGCGTTAATATTTATGCTTTACAACTTCACAGCTATTGTCATTGCCATAAGGATCTTTGAAATCAAAAGTTCAAGAAAACGGTTATACGAACAGAATAAACAAACAGGGCACAAGGCAGCATCTGCACTCAACGAGAAAGAAACAGCTACTGGGAGCTGCCTTTTGTATACAGTTTCTCTAAACACACACCAAGATCATACAACAGGTACGAAACAGTAGGTGACCAAGCCATGGTTTCTTAAATAACACACTGCCTTAGCAGTACGTAGGCAGCAAAGAAATAAATACCAATCAGGCCATATCGATCCAAATAACTGTTTACACTGGAAATGTGAAGATTTGGTAGAAATACAACAAAACTCCGAGATGAAAAAGTTAGATACAGGCTTTCAATCATTATTTCATAATTGAAATTCTACACATCGTGCACTGTTTCAATTAGCATATGGGCATTAGTGGGATGTGAACATTAGAATGTTAAGACATTTTTAATACCCAAGAAGATTTACGGGAACTCTTTGACTTCCAATAGTTCATTCTGACAATGCTGTCACATAAGCAGGTGTGTTAACAAGCATACCACCTCTGTCTTCTCTGGAGAAAATATGGATCAAATTCAGCTCTTAACCGTATAGTCCACCGTCTGGGTTTCTTTACCTAACTGTTTTCCCTCATTATTCAGATTTGAAAAACACTACACTCGGGTAGTTCCCGACGGCCGGAACCCAGGTGTAGTATTCTATTAAGACAGCTTTGTTTGATGGTCCATTAACAGTATCTGTCATCAGTGGCGACTAATTTTGGTCCTGCCTGGCTCTAAGAAAATGACAGCGCTCAAGAATTTCACTGGCAGCACATCTACTGGTTTGGTCTCACCATTTTATAACGTCTTAAAATATATTTTCTTGCTACCGGCATTGAGATGGAAAGTGAAGTTTCCATTGCAATTATGTCAATGTTTAAACACTGAAATCCACTACAATGATACAAACATCAAGGCTCTCCTGCGCACGTTCCTCTTCATCTGTTGGCACATTTTGCTCACATCCTGCAAGGAACTCAGAATTCTCAAAGAAATGGCCTTAACTCTTTCACTGCCGCGCACCAAGATCAAATACTGCAAACAATCTAGGGATTATAACGATCAAAGAGTTGTAGAGAATCTTTAACTGCTGGCAGGGAGGGTAGCTTTTATGCGCTTCCCATAAACTGCAGCAAGCAGCAGGGAGGAGAATCCCCCTCACACAACTGTGCCCTTTTCTTCTTTCTTTCCTTAATCACAGACGCTGCTGTTTCCTTAGACTCAGGCGCAGCTAACAGTGGCGCTGCCAGGAGAACATAAAAGATACATTCAGACAACCCAGTTCTCCCCCCTCCCCAAACCAAAGCTGCACAGCACATGTCTTTAGCAGAAGGAAGCTCAGCAAACGAGACTGCATTTTATTGAGAACAGTAGAAAAAGAAAAATCACAATAAAGAAATAGTGAGCCTTTTCTACTCTGGTTCAACTCCGTTACCAAGCTCTGCTAGCCTTGATTAAAAAAAAAAAAAAAAAAAAAAAAAGTCATTACCTGTATGAAGAGAACCTGTTAATAGCCTGAGAAGGTACTGGGCAAATTTCAATATTTCACGTTTACACCGTTTCCTACAGCCACTCATCTTAAGGAACAAGGTATTCCTCTGAGGAGCGTCAGTAGTCTTTGCCAATAGAAAAGGAAAAAAAAAAAAAAAAAAAGGCGGCTTCTGAGGGGAAACTTCTGTCTCAGTTTATGTATCAAGCTGCCTTACAACTCCTGGGGAATTAGCTGTGAGTGCCTGAGTCAGAAGGTACAGCAGCCAGCGCGGACGCAAGAGTAACAGGGCAATGAGAAAGCGCTGCCTCTCAGGACGGTCACCAAGTTCTTCCGTGGCAACAGATAGGCTGCTGCTTTATACACTTGTAGTAACCCAGCTCTGGTGCAGCTCGGCATCATCTCTCCTGAAGCAATTTAACCTCAAGGACCATGCCGAGGGAGGAGGAGCCTGCATTGCCAGCTCATCAGTGAATCAGCACGTAAGCAGGTGAGCAGACAGAAGACAGGTCACTGGAGCCCGAAGCCCTTGGGACACCAATAAGAGATCCTGCTAAACAGGATCTACTGGGGAGGAATCTCGGGATCCGGGAATGCCCAAAATGCTTCTAAATAATTAAGGGGAGATTGGAAAGAGTGCTGGAGACCAGACCTCAGACTGGCCCCGTACACAGTGGAAATCATATTCAGAGAGCCTAGATGGGGTTGGGGTGGAGAGCTCTTTGGAGAAGCCGATTCTGACCAAAGCAATGAGAGAAGCAATATTGCTGTGCTACGGAGATATATTCAAGCCCATGAACTCTAAGGTAGAAAATAACTCATACCCCAAACACTATTATTTCTGCACTGTCCAGGCTCAGGTATCTGGGAATTGGAAGAAATCATTATCCACGTTCAAACCCAATAACCCGGAAGTCACAGTTGGTAAGTTCTATATGTGGGGGCAACAGAGCCCCAAAGTTAACTTGCTGCATTGTGCTAAAAACAGGAATCACATCAGCGTCTTCTTCTTAAAAGCTAAAATGCAACTTGTAATTTCCCTATGGACTGATTTAAGTTAGAAGAGCAATCCCTAGGGCCTTCGCTCTGCACGGGGCACCTTTGTACCTAGAGTAATGCGACACTGGCAGTTTGTCATAGTGCCAGAAAATCGGATGCTTGGGACTTTGAAAGTGTCATTAGGTCAGAATTCTTCAGGGATTTGGGCAGTTTCTCGGGTGACTTTATATTTTTAATTAACACTCTCAGGGCTTTTGCTTGTTTTTACTGACTCCGTATAAATATACATGCTGTCTCTATGAAGTTTAGCACATAAAGGAAATTCAAGCCCCTTATTTTAAAGGGCTCTCTACCCCCGTTTTTGACACATGTAATGGTCCTCTTTGAAACTAGTATTTTTCAACAATGCTATGCATCAGGTGATGTTCTTATACAGCAATAAAAAGACGAAGTGAAATCTCAGGCTTAAAGACACTTATTGGTAACTTGTCCCCTCTCCAACTCTAACCTCAAATCCATAGCCTCAATGATGTACCTATTTCAATGGGTTAATGAAGAAGCACACTTTCCAGGAATTTTTTAAACTAAGATGAACAGGTTTAAAATAAAACTACACTTATGCATACAAGCTAGCAAAATGTTTCTAACACTTTCTTCTATACATATGGCATCTCTGACAATGTTTGACACATGAAAGACAAATATTCTGTTATATAATATATATATATATAATTGGATAATGATACAAATAACATTATTTTAGCTTTGAAATTATTATGTATGTGTGCGTTATTCTTTAGTTGGAAGATAAAATAGGATGTTAAACACAGCACTCTTATGCATTTCTCTAGTGTGTTTATACTGAGCATTTTCTCTGTGCCAGACATGGTTCCATGCACTGGGAACACAGTAGTGAGACAGAAAGACACTGATGCCATGGTACCTATACCTCAGAATAGGAAGGAAGATATAAACAAACAGTAAACAAGAATATATCACAAGTGGGTAGCTGCTAAACTAGAGTAGCAGGATAGAAAAGTGTGTAGAGTAAATAGGAAAGACAAAAGTGTAAAAGAGATCCCAGTGTATAAAACATAATGAGTCAAGCATGAACTGTCAAGGGTGTATGAAGTAGAGAGAACGGCTTTGTTGCAAGGACCCTAAGCTGGGCATGAGGTCAGCATTCTTAAAGGAGAGCAAGACACATGAGTTCACTGAAGTATACTTATTCAGGAGAGACTTCTAAGAGATGTTTGCAAGCCCAAGGCAAGGACAACAACATTTCAAGCCAGTACCTGAGCAAGAAAGTTGTCTCATATGTCTGCTAAGTAAAGATGACCTGCAATGAGCTAGAGGAGAGACAGAATACCAGTGATGAGTAACCACAGTGGTCCAGGAGAGACATGATGGAGGCATGCACAGCCTGCAGGAGAAATAAAGGTAGTTTGTTTCTGGATAGTCAAGGAAACAGAATTAATGGGGTTTGGTCTATTGAATTAGGGCATCAAAAAGAGAGAATTAATGGAGACTTAACTGTGATTTAAATAATTAGGGGACACACCAAATGAACTGTTGAAATGCTATGGTATAAAATTAAAATGCACATGCTTGTTTGACTTCAGCTCTTTAGGAAACCCCATATTTTTTTTTTCTAAAATCCCTGCTCATGTTCCCATTCCTTCACATTCTCATCAATATTCACTGTCTTTCATTTTGGTTATAGACATTCTAACAATTGTGTAATAAAGCTCATATGATTCCAATTTTCATTTTCTTGTTGACTAATGATGCTGAGAAACTTTTCATTTATAGATGTAAAAGAAACTTAAGTGTCCTTCAAGGGGTAAATGGGTAAAATATGGTACACATAAAATAGAAAACTATTCAACCTTAAAAATAAGGAAATTTTGTCATTTGTGACAATGCGGATGAACTTGGAAGTATATTAATGTAAATGAAAGTGGAAAAAGAATGACCGATAATATGTATTCTTACTTTATGTGAAATCCAAATGTATAAAACTTATACACACAAAAAGTAGAAGTGGTTACAAAAGGCCGAGGAATCACAGGAAATAATGATCAGTTACAAAGTTTCAGATGAACAAGAAAAATGCTTTACTGTTATATTTCATAGCCTGATATCCAAAGGCCTTGACTTCATTTTCAACACTTCTGAGAGCTGATTTAATATACTCTTATTAGAATAAGTAAGTAGAATCACTTATTAATGCATATTAACTGTATGATCTTATGTTATAAACTTATCACATCATACAACAAGTATATATACATTTATATGCCAATCAGAAATTTAAAAATAAAAAAAGAAAATTAAAAGAAATAAGACTCTTTTGAAGTTAAGTAAAACATAGGTTCTACTTTGAATACATTTTTTTTTAACCTAGCTGTATATCCTTTTTTTTACTTTGGATACATTTTAAACTGATGTAGCTCAAATTTACTCTGAAGGGAAGAGTATCTTTTATTAATTAATTTGTTTATTTTTAAATATTCATGAGAGTGGTATTTACCATTACAGTCCTTCCAGATGTCAAAAGTATAGGAGTCTATATAGTATTCATCAAGTTTTCAATGACAGATACAAGGGAGTCTCGGTGGCTTAAACAACACATGTTTATTTCTGACCATTGCAGGGATGAGAAGTCCCTGGAAGAAAGTACCTTCATCTTTGGGTCTTGGTGAAGTCTTTCTTTTTGTTTTGTGAAATGGGGACTTCCCACTGTATCTGCTGGTGGGACAGAGAGCAAGCTCCAGTTTCTAGCTTGCCTTGTTTTCACAGTGACACTAATTGTTACATGAGGGCTCTAGCCACATTGCCTTCATTTCTCTTTTTTAAGATCACTAATGCCATTGATTAAACTCTCACTTTCTGAACCTAATTCCAAACCCCACTTTCAAATAATCACACTTGGATTCACAGCTTTCCACATGAACCTAGAAGTAAGAAACACACACACACACACACCAAAAAAATAAAATAAATAACTCTAAAATATAAAATTGATATCTTTGGTGGCATGAACTATTTCTTTAAGAAATATACATATCTTACCTCGTGGGATTGGTGGGAAGATAGGCACCAGAACAACTGGAAACCCACTTGAGCCATACAATTCTGAACAACTGAGTTGTTTAGAAAGCTGCAATTTGTATTCAACAAAAGAAAGTAATCTTTTGGGGTAGTAAAGAGTGACCTTGGAGACATCAACATCCATATGCAAAATGGACTTAGATCACATTCCTACGTCTCACAAAATGTATTAGTGCAAAATTAATCATAAACAAGATACATAAACTATACAAGTTTCAGAAAGGCAGGCATCTTGGTGTATGCCTTAAATCCAAGCACTCAGGAAAGTGAAATAGGATTCTGCATTCAAAGGCAGCCAGGGCAAAATAGTTCTAGGCCAGCCTGGTGTAGCAAACATAATTCTTACTCTGATAGCAGCAAAGTAAAACAAGGTTTTAATTTTAAAAAAATTCAGAAAAAACTCTTTAGTAATTAGTTCAAATAACTAAGAAAATCAACCTGGCAAAGAAGTCTTCAACTAGACAACAAATATGTGACTTCTAAAAGGAGAAATGGAAAATTGGATGAAACTTTAACATTTTACTTTTCAAAGATTTTCAATAAGCAGAAAAATGACAAGTACACAGCATAATTAAGCATTTGTCATATACATCCCTGACAAAATTAATATCTACAATGTCATTAAAACTTTGAAACTCAGTCATGTAAAAACACAAAACCCAATTTGAATATAGCTAACTACACAGAGTTTTTTTCTCCAAAAATGGCAGTGTAGGTGATAATAAACACATTAAAATAGATTTCACATTGATATATTTAAAATGTAAAATAAAATTACAGTTCTGTTAAAATAGCTAGTATGAACAGTTGAGTCAAGAACAAGGTTGACAGGATGCAGACAAGTTTAACGGTTCAGACAATGATAGCAGTGTTGTAGGATGATATAGCTACAGTGAAAAACAAAATGGTAGTGTCTTAGAATTCTAATTGCAAAGCCAGAAAACCTAGCAATTGTATTCTTCACAGATTTCTAGAAAATTTTAAATGTAATTTTCATTATTTCTCTTATTTTTGAGTGTACAATATACATTGTCCTCTTCTCTTTCCTCCTTCTAAAACCTCCCAGATATGCCTCCATGTTCTCTTTCAAATTCATGACCTCTCTTTTCATTTATTATTATTATATGCATATATGTATGTACATATGTATTCCTAAGTACAACCTGCTCAGTGTGTATAATGTTTTTTGTGTGTATGTTTTCAGAACTGAACATTTGGTGTTGACTATCCAATTGGTGAGCTCTTCTGAAATCTATTTCTCCCACTCCCAGGATTGTTTATGTCATGCATAATCCTCCACACAGATGGATTTTCCTTGCCGTCATCCAATTCTATACTATAATTTAGATAAATTTTCTTCTATGAAAAGATAATTGCAGTTATCACATATTAAAGGGATAGTCACCAAGATTGTGCATACAGGTCCTTTATCTGCATGTTCAATTTTAGGTTGTCACTGGACAGTCAATCACCTACAAATCATTCTGTGTGAAAACTCTCAAAATAGACCTTCTGTGATAATTTACTTTTCACTTCACAGCCCAGATCCCAGCATGATAAGTCCTTCCTCTAGAGATGGCAATAACATATTGCATAGATACAGGCATGACTGGAGAGTATTTAGGGAAAATCATGTTGTGTAATCTTACTCTCAGCAAAATACAAAACATAATTAGGAAGATAAGTTTCATATGTCAGAAAATTATAAAATGAAAGCAAAAAACATTAAATAATTATCAGCCCATTTGGATTGCCACTATGAACAATAATATAAAAATCAAGTGTCTGTGGCCATTAATGAGCATGTGCCCTTAATGGTTCAGAAATTCTCTACCAAAGTCTCTTGTCATAAGCAAAGAAATTTGAGGGACCTGCACAACAGCTCATGAAGTTTAGGGTTTACTACTTGGCTTACTACTTAGTACTTCGAACAAGAGTCTGAGCAACGACTAACATTTCTTGTAGTAGTTACAACTGAATTTAATATGGAGGCAAACCACACTCACCAGCTCACCATGTGATGAGAATGATATAAATTAAAGATTGTTATGTAAAATAAATGAAAAAATGTTATTTAAATAAAATAATGGGGAAAAAAGGTTCTATGCTCTAAGCCCTACTCTCAGTATACAGGGTGACGGAGGCTTAAGGTATGGGCATTATTCAAGACGTATTTCTCTTAATATCATTTGGAGGATAACTTTTTCTAACTAAATCTTTCAGAGAAAGCCAAATCTAGTAAAGAAAATTCTAAAGACACCTACGTGACCCCACCACACTCCACCCCGTTGCTCTTTAGAATGGAAAACAAAATCTGTTGGCTTCTCCTCAAAGGAGGAAGAACCGTAGAAATTCCAGTATGATTCATATCACAGTGTTGTTTCCTTTCCAACATCTTGGTGTATTCTGTGTATCTCAGTGGGAGTGGATATTGTTATGTTTTTCAAATTGTCACAAGTTACAAAATTAAACATGTGCAGTGTGAAAATAGCACACCATGGGGCTGCAAGGAGAAACAGAACAGAGCCTTGCGGCAAAGTCACAGATTCTGAAAGTGGGTCTTGATAAAAAAGCAGACTGCTGTCTGTTAGAGAAGAATGTCCCCATGCCAGGTCCATTACTATTCCGGAAACATAGCTGTTCACCTACTTCAGTGAACAAAGAGCAAACCAACACACTGTGACTGCTCACATCAACTTGAGTGACAGCTCTGTGAGCATAAAACAAATCAACATGTCACCTCCTACCAGGGAAGGAAGGGTCCCTTAGCAAGCCTAGGTCAAAATTAACAAAATCCTCTAAAAGGTATTCTAGGTAGGACCTAAAGCACATGCAAAGGGATCTACCATAATATAATGTCACCCAAAAAATATTCAATCTTTGGGAGAGATGAGATCTCTGCCTCACCTTAATATTAAAAACAAGAGTGTGTAGACAAATATTCACCTATAAACAGATTCACAGAAGTACTGAGTATGAATTTAGATTCCAAAGACTGGAATAAACAAGCAAGCTTCTCCCAACAAAAGATCTACAATCTCGAGGGTTGAAGATGTGAAACACTATCTACAAAATTGAGCTGAAGTATATTTTTGAATTGTGTTATGGAGGGGGAACAACCGTTGTCACATAAGTGTTTCCAGGGAAGCCAAAGCATTAATGTCAGAGTATCTACTTTGGAGAAGCAAACCATTGAACTACACATGTCTAGAGCAGAGTCTTCCTCAGTGGAACTCCCCACCACTCCCCTAGTTAAGTCTGAGGACTTCCTTTTGCTGCTATGGAAACTAGAAGGTGATGTGTTTTGCTGACCAAGGGCCCCAAGTATAAGATAGCTGCATGAATTCTATTTACAAAGAACCTAAAAGGATGCTAAAGAGCCACACCCGGCCCAAAAGAGGGTGGCAATGTGGACCTGCAAAGGAAGTTCAGTGTCAGCCTGAGAAATTTCTAAGGAAGGCTGAAGGAGCTACCGTAGAGTGAGAGCTAGGTTCTTTTCTAAGAGTTTACATCTAGATGTTAAGACAGATGACCTGAACATCTCCCTGAATGTGCTATTTCACAAAGCCATGTTTTAAAACATGACCTGTTGAAATATATAGCAATTATTTTCTTCATGGGAAATTTAGTTTCCCTTCTTTGCTGGGCAATGCAGAGGAAGGAACTGGGACTCCAGTATACCACGTGAGTTAGCATCAATCTGTTTGTTTACTTAACCCAGATTCATGTTACTATATGATTAAGAAGCTATGTGATCTCAAGCCTGACAAAGATGACTACTGGAAGTCTATAAATATAAAACAATATTACACAAATATGTAAAATTTTAACCTATTTTGGCCATCTCAGAAATACTAAAAATGTCCAAATTCCTCTAATTCTTGGGTCCCATATTTAATATATGGACTTGGAAATTCTTGACATAGGGTATGGAAAATTATTAACTTCTTCTGTCCTGATTTCTTATCAACCACATGATTTTGATCAACAAGGTGACCTATTGCAGTCACTCACAGGGGATGAAAAGTCACAGCACAAACTGAAGATCACCAAAGCCAGGCTCAATAACAGTCCTTTAACCCCCAAGATATTCCTCCTCAACCTGCAGCAGGATGGGGAGTCTGAGGTAAGGAACTGGGAATGAATCATCAGCCTCCCACTGCAAAACAAACTCTAAGGAATCAAGGGACCTTGTTGGAAGCTAACATTAAAAGCAACCAATAGGCAGCTTTCAAACAATCTCTTGACGCTTGGCTGCAAGAGAAGTCATCAGCCGTGCCCAAACTCTGATGCTGTCTACTCTATTCAAATGGCATATACCCACAGAAACTGAGAAGCCTGCATTTCACTTTGGTTGAAATGGCCCATGGTTTCAAACAACAGTAAGGCTCAGGATTCAGCAATTTGTTTGTGTTCCTCACTCTACTAATTATTTGAAGATTAGTCTTTGCTGACGTTGAGTTATAGACACATGCACTACTGAAATAAAAAAAAAAAAAAACATGAGTAAACTAAACTCCCCAAAGTATTTTTGTTTCCTTTTTTTAAGGCAAGGCAGGGCAGTTTCTGCTTCATTCTCTTGTGAGGTAGTAAGCTCAGAGAAGGTACAACCCTGAGTCATATATGCATATGTGTGAATGTTATACGTACATGTGCCACACACACATATATTATACAATGTGTATTATATATGTAAAATATATGGGCAAACAGTAGAAATATATGTAGAAAGAACAGTAAATTGGTTGAGCTCTGCTTAAACCCCATCCAATACAGATAGATGGTGACTTGATTTGCAAGATTTACTAAGTTTCTAGTTACCAAGCAAAGGTTGGCAGTTAGGTTTCTCATGATATAAAAGCACATCCTAAGCATTTCAAAAGAAAGGACAATGCTAAAGGTCACACCAGAGGCAGACAAGAGTGGTTCTGCTGGCATGATCTCAGTTATAAGGAGCAGCACCCGTATTTGCCATCTAAGATTGAACTGCCTCAGAATATCAAAAAAAAAAAAAAAAAAGAGGCCAGTTTCTTTTCAAGAAAAAAAAATGGTGATTAAAATAAAAAACAAATGTAAAAAGATGGCAGCTATGAAACTGGAGAACTTCTCTAACCTTTCATAGATATAAGAATGGAGCTAAGGTGGATGTTTTCTAGATTAGTCCATACTATTGTTTTTTTGTGGTTGTTGTTGCTGCTTTCAGGCTGGAAATATAAGTATGAGCTCTAGCTGAGTTCAGATCTCAGTTTCTGGATAAAAAGTCAGATAACCCCTGTGTTTTGTGGTTCAAGAGGAATCTCTAAGACTGCTGCTAGCTTTCAGCCTAGATCTAGGTTCAGAAGACCCTGTCCCAAATAATAAGGTGGAGCTTATTAAGGCAGAGTACCTGACAGCATTCACCAACTCAAGCATGTTTATCTACACACACATGCGCGTGCGCGCGCGCACACACACACACACACAATATTTGCCAAACTCACAAAAAAAAAAAACCATTCCATAAGGACATTTAGAAATATTAGAAGCATTAAGTAATCAAAGATATTTATTTACTCAGTGACAGTGTCCTCACCCAGTTATAGCTCCCTTTAGTAAGAATCCCCTTTTGTGCCGTTTGTTTTATTGAAGCTTTTATAACTTCACTAATGCAGCAGGGCAATTTCTAAAAATTAAGAAGAAAAGCAAAAGCAAAAGCAGGTATAGCAGTCCACATTCTAGTTCAGGCCCGCAACTAATAATTACCTTCATAATTATGCCAACCAGCAACACTGTCGGCACACACAGCTTTCAAATTCAACTGCAGGAAAGAGCACACACTTTGGGAAGGAAAGGACTATGCCAGCACAAATCACAACTTGCACCATTCTTCCTAACTATACCTTTTTTTGTTTGTTTGTTTTGTTTGAATTGCACAAAGCCAAATACTATGCTATAGACAGAAGCAGGACCTGAAATCCTTTGGGTCTCAGTTCACTCTCTCACATGCGGTTTTAAGCAGGCATGAAAGAAAAGAATGAGCTGCCAGTCCTCTTCTGCCTCTTGGATGTCCTTGAGTGTGCCCTAAGGAAGCAGTCCTGAACCAGTCTAAAGATGATCTTCCTGCATACACTTCCCCAGAACTTGCTGCCATAGCTCCTTCTCATCGGAGCGGCTAGATTAAATATTCAAGACCCTGCCACGGGCAGGGCTCTGACCTTCTCCAGGAAAACCAGTCAGGGAACAAACCTGTGACAAGAGTGACACTAACTGTGTGCTGTAAAGTAAAACCTCCTAATGCAGTTTGCATACGACACACTCTCTCGCATGGTAAAATGCACTGTTGAGTTCACACTGCAGAAAATGTACTAAAAGCCTTTTAAAATGTACTTGTAAATTCATATTCAGTCTGTCTGCAGTTGACCCACTCACTCTCCATGTAAACCTCCCAGCCAACAGTCACCGTGAGCGGGAGGCAAGGGGTGAGCATGGACTTTAATTATCTTCCCAGGGAAGTGGGAGACGGGAAAGTGCCTCATGTTTCAACCATTAGTCAGACATCTAAAATATTTTGAATGAAACTTAACATTGAGTCCAAAAGGAAAATTATGCGGTCTGTGGTGTAATGCCACATGAAGTTCCATGACAAAACATATTAAAGGCACCTGCTTTATCTATATGGGCAGTACCACATCAAGCAAGTGTCCTGATTTTTTTTAACTGATTCTCCCTCTGTCCCCTTCTCTCTATAGATAGATAAATAGATAGATGGATGGATAGATAGATAGATAGATAGATAGATAGATAGATAGATAGATAGATAGATATCATTGCAAAAGTAGATTTTTAACAAATTCCTCTGGAAAGTTAAGATGAGAGCAACTAAGACAGATCAAATAATTTGCCCATATTAAATTCAGAATTAAGTATCACATTTTAAATGTGTATATCAGGTTTTTTACCTAGTCCTTTGACAGGTGCTTTGAAGAAGTGTTGGATATCACTACCTTACTTTGTTGTCTCCCATACAGCCAAACCCCAAACCCACATTATATATTGATTTGGGTTACAGCATTCAATTATCCTTTTTCTCTGTTGTGGATTCCATCAGAAACATAACAGATAAATGTTTTTAATATATTTTGTACAAAAATTGATTATTTGATTCATTTTTAATAATAAAAATTCCCATTCTATAATGTTTTCAAAAGATGATCATTTTAGATTATTTATCTAAGATGTGTCTCAGGTAAAATATATAAGGATTGTAGGAAGACAGACTTGAGAACACTAAATAGGCTTTCATACATATTGTGTTAACTAATAATATAGTACTTGTGAGTATAAATGTACCAAACTACTCTGACACGGCAGGAACCAGGAGGCAGGGACTGAAGCAGAAGTCATTGAGGAATGTTGCTTAGTGCCTATTTCCACTTGACTAAGCCTACCCAAAAGAATCTGTCAAGGGATGGTACCATCCACAGTGAGATGGGTCTTACCACAACAATCATTGATCAAACAAACAAACAAAAAAAGACAAAAAATACCCCACATATTTGCCCATAAGCCAATTTAATAGGGTCATTTTCTCAACTAAGGTTTCTTCATCACAGATGACCAGAGCAGAGAAAAATATAAAGCTGGATAAAAATCAATAAAAAAAATCAATAAGCACATTATATAAATATGACATTTAGATTTAGAATGAGGATTGACAAAATTAGTATATTTTATAGAATTGATCCATCTAAATGATTGTAATCATGAATGGTAAAAAATGTATGCAGGCAATATGACTAAAGAATGTAGATACTTAACTTTGACGCTGCTAGTGGTCTAAAATTAACTTGGGACTCTATCAGATGCAGTGGGCATGAGCAATCTACAAATCATCAGCTTCTTTCCTCTTAGAAAACTGAGATGAAAGTTAATTTATAGCCTAAAATATAGCCTAATACCATATTTTGTCAGGTTTGAGGCAGTAGTTCCCTTTGACAATAAGAAAGTTCTAGATTTTCTCCCAAGATTAGTGAATTGCATTCAATAATAGCTACGTTTCTATGTTCCTGGAGGGAGCTGGAAAGCATCCATCTCTCTTGTGCTGGGCATATTGGCTAATTCACAGTCTCCCCAGATATTTGTCTGCCTGCCATTCTCCCTTGTTCTGTGTGAGAGGGGTGCTTTATTGGAAAGTCCTTATCAGAACTCCAGCACATAGGAGGGAAGGAAGGAGAGAAGAGGGGAGTGAAGGTGGGGGTAAGCTGGGACAGAAAGATAAGAAAGTAAGAGAGGCCGAGTAAAAATAGAAAAGGGGGAGAAGGATTGAAAGAAAGGGAAGACACGGGGAAGGGGGAGATGAAGGATTTGGGGAAAGATAAGGAAGAACTGAAAGCGGGGAATAGGATCCAGCAGCTTCTGACATGTTGATAAATAGGCTCAGGGAGACAGTTTTTCCACACCTTTGGACCTCCTTGCCCACTCAGCAATTCCCTCTGAGAAAAAGAGAACCCTGGGAATACTGTGATAAAGGGAATACCGCTGAGGGCACTCTGATCTATGCTTTAGGGTTATCTGTGCAAGTCTTATATTCTATACTACCAGGTTTGATATATCAAGCCTGCTTCTATCTCTGTTGACAAACTATTTTTTGTAGGATGGATTAGAGGACAGCATCCTCCTTAGTTAACTGGAACAAAGTTCCCCTATGCCCCTTTCACTCTCTGTCTTCATAGCCTGGTACATGGCATGTCTTTACGAGTTTTGCGCTAGGAAACATTGTTTTCAATTCAGTTTCAGAAATGTGGGTTGAGAATCTTATGGCTGCCTTTATATCAAGCTCAAGAAAGAGGAAAATTCTATCTGCTCCAAAAAATTGTGTGGGAGTGCAAATGTCAGGGGTGAGCCACATCACTCACAGAAGTACTAACTGGAAAAAAGTTATCACATAAAAATTAATTTGCTTTCCTCTTGAAAAGATCTACCATTTTCATGATATGCTTTTCAATTTTTTCTTTGTGCTTCTGGTAGTATAATTGCAAGGGGAAAAGAAAACCTTCACTTAGCTCTTACATTATTCATCCACATATTCATTCAAACGTTTATTAAAGGAACTGTAGAATCAGGTTACTTTGATAAAATTTCTCTGATATCTCTACGATCAGCATTAAAGTCAAGTCATTGGAGGTCTAGCTAACTAGAGGAACTAGAAGCAATTACTGTGAAACATTTATTAATATGGCCATGAGAAAAAATATTTTTATAATGAGCTCTATTTGATATGGAGTAATAAGGCTGGTGATGAGCTTTTTAAATCTTTAAGATTTATTTACTATCTGTGTATTAGTGTTTGTTTGTGTTTGCACATGTACATCAATCACATGCACATCTTATACACCAACAAAGGGTGTAGGATCCTCTGGAACAGAGTTATAAATGGTTGCAAGCGACCAAATGGGTGCTAGTAAATGAACACAGATCCTGGAAAGAACAACAAGTGTTCTTAGGCGCTGAGTCATCACTCCAAGCCCAACAAACCATTCTTGATCAGTGATGATGGTCAGGCAGCTGTCTAAGGAACCACAAATCTAATCTATTAGCAGTGTGTTTCAGTGCAAGTATGGGGCAAACATAATCCCCTTTAGTTTCTAATAAAAGAACTTTTAGTTTTGTGAAATCCAAAAATCACAAAATTATTAAGCTTAGTTATAAGAGATACTAATGGGTGTTTTATTGCAATAAAAAAGAAATTGACCTTGTATCCAATGTGACTAACCCATTTAAATTTCTTTAACTCCAAAATTGGTCCTGACTCATGGATGCCTAAATGACTTTGTTAATGAAAGCCTGGGGTTATGACCAGATATTCTTTTCTCCGAGTTGCGACAGTCATTCTTCTTCCTGGGATGACTCTCCCTTTTTTCAATTAATTTCTATTGAGCTCTATGTGTTTCTCTGCTCCCCTCCCTGCCTCCCTTCAACCCTCTCCCAATGTACCCATGCTCCCAATTTACTCAGGAAATCTTGTCTTTTGTATTTCCCGTGTGGATTAGATCTATGTATGTCTCTCTTAGGGTCCTCATTGTTGTCTAGGTTCTCTGGGATTGTGTGTGTGGTTTTCTTTGCTTTATGTTTAAAAACCAACTATCAGTGAGAACATGTGATAATTGTCTTTCTTGGTCTGTGTTACCTCACTCAAAATGATGCTTTCTAGATCCAAAGGATGCTCAATTGTGCCACAAGGACATTTGTTCAACTCTGTTCATAGCAACATTGTTTGTCATAGCCTGGGATAACTCTTAAGAGTGTAATATGAAACCGGACTTGCTGAACATAGCGGACAAGGAGGACTACTGAGAAGTCAAGAACAATGGCAATGGGTTTTTGATCCTACTGCTCGTACTGGCTTTGTGGGAGCCTAGGCAGTTTGGATGCTCACCTTACTAGACCTGGATGGAGGTGGGTGGTCCTTGGACTTCCCACAGGGCAGGGAACCCTGATTGCTCTTTGGGCTGACGAGGGAGGGGGACTTGATTTGGGGAGGAGGATGAAAATGGGAGGCGGTGGCGGGGAAGAGACAGAAATCTTTCAGAAAGAAAGAGAGAGAGAGAGAGAGAGAGAGAGAGAGAGAGAGAGAGAGAGAGAGGAAAAAAAGAGTGCAATATGACTCCACAAGTAGCTTCTAAGAGATGACTTTGAACTAAACCCAAGTAAAGGGAGGTGAACAAATTCTGTGCCGAGTCAGTGTGTCTACTGTCCATAGACAGTCTAATCCATTCCACTAGTGTATCCCAGGTTACATTCCTCTATCTGATGAACGTCAGAGTCTCCGTTTCCTCACATATTCTCAACTGTCCCAGCACAAGGTAGCTCAATGGAAACATTATTTTAGGTCAAAATAATGTCTATTTAAGCCGGGCGGTGGTAGCCCACGCCTGTAATCCCAGCACTCCGGAGGCAGAGGCAGGCGGATCTCTGTGCTTTCGAGGACAGCCTGGTCTACAAAGGGAGTTCCAGGACAGGCTCCAAAGCTACAGAGAAACCCTGTCTCGAAAAACCAAAAAAAAAATTCAATTTAAGGGTACTGCCATGAGTAGAGCCAGAGATGTAGCAAGGTTCCTGGTCTCTGCCTACTAGCCTACTATTAGGTTTAAGAAATATAAATCTGGGGGGGCTGGAGAGTTGGCTCAGAGGTTAAGAGCATTGCCTGCTCTTCCAAAGGTCCTGAGTTCAATTCCCAGTAACCAAATAGTGGCTCACAACCATCTGTAATGGGGTCTGGTGTCATCTTCTGGCCAGCAGGCGTACACACAGACAGAATATTGTATACATAATAAATAAATAAAGGAATATAAATCTGTTGCAGTCAAACATGCTGCCAGGCATGTTCCCCCAGGGAAAATATTTCATTCAGTGGTGAAGCATCATGAGCTTGAGGAATTTAACTATTGTAGTCTGTCTTTACGCCTCACTGGCGTAGCTTTTAAACATAGTTTTGTCAGTATTAGCAGCATAAGTACTATATGTTAACCCTAGGACCTGTAGAATTCTCTATAAAATGATAATAATTATAAAAATAGATGATTATGAAATTATCTAAAAGGTGTACTTATATAGATTATCTATAAAGTACACTTATGTTTCATAAATCAAATATTTATCAGCCTATTTATATTTATACCTATTTGGTTAAATTTATAGAATTGCTATTTTCATAGGCAAAAGATGGCAATTGTACATTTTACCTAAATAATCCTAAATTCCTTTTTTTTGTGTTTTGAAATTCTTTATATATAGGAAAACATAGTACAGACTCTGGATGCCATCTTCCAAACTGAGCATGTTAAAATTTCATGAAATACTTCATTTCTAGTTTACTAATTCATGAATGCTTTATGATTACATGAACAGGTTTACAATGACAGGCACTAAGAACATGTCATGCAAGTGACAAGCATGCATGGCATGAGGTATCTATTGTTTAATAAGACAAAATTACAACCAATGAATGAATAAGAAAATTAAGCTATGATTTTAATGAAAAAATCTATTTTTAAAAGACCCTGCTAAATCCTCATTCATAATATGTATTCTGCCAACATTAGTTCATTCTTGTTTCAGATGCCAATAACAGTCTCTATTAGGATTTTAATTGCTTACAAATAATCAGTAATGTGCATGATACTTGTCATTCTTAGGCTGACAACATTCCGCAGTGAGTTCACAAGCAAGGCAGTCCAGAGACTCAGACTCAAGGACACAATCCCCACTTTAACTACCATCTGCAAGAGAGAATCCTTTTGGTCGTGATACCACTAGAGTTGCTTATCATTGATGGCAGCTGACTAGAAATCACTGAGCTACCAGATGCAGTAGGCAAGATGTAACTTGAGAGTGAAAGCCAGGAAGTTAAAGGATACAGTGGGAGATCTAATTATATTAGGCACCCAGGAATTCTGGAACAAACTCATTTGATCACAGAGGCACATAAAGATATATAAAAGAATCAATTTAAATTTATTATGTGCCTGCTGGTAGTTCAGCTGTTGCTAACAGACGCTCCATGGAGAACCTATGGAGGGAAAAGCATTCTGATCCTTTCTCCTGGAATGAACCTGGGGAGATGATGTTAACAAACAACCTAAATTGGAATGTATGGTAGGACAGGGACAACTTTTGTTTTAGCTCAATGATGCTCAATCTAGTGAAAGTTCAATAAACATTTATTGAACATGTCAATGAATGTCAATATCCTGTGCACCCTGCACCTGTGGTGACGTATGGTAAAGGCTTCTGTTTGACCTTACACTCATCAATAATAAGGAGAAGGAACTCATATCAGTTAAAAGAAAAGGCATCATGAGGAAGTCTGATACTTGCTATCCTTCCACAATCCATCAGTTTATCCACCAGCTAGTGATGGGTGAGCAATAACTCATCATCTTTGAAACTCCATTTAAACCAACCTCTACTTCTCATCTATGCTCAGAAAATGCACATGGAGACAGCTCCGCTTGAACTACATAAAATAATTTCCATGGTGAGTACAGTGCAGAGTTCTCCAATCTCCCCAGATAAAAAATATATGAAAAAATTCAAAGAAAATATGCAAACTCCCAAGACAAATGGGACCTTGTAGCATGCAGATTAAAGAAAATCAAAATCAGATTCTGTTTTCTTGATTTTCACATCCACATGCTAGAAAGTTTCTTGATATGGTTTAAGAGTGGAGAATAGATCTGTTATTCTTCTTCTCTCAGATTTGAATCAATATGTTATAGAGTAAAGGGAAATGATGCAAAGCAATTACATAACACGAGTGTTTGAATTCAGAATTTGATTAAACTGTCCAGTGAGCTAATGCCAGTGTTCATGTACACAGTACATTTTCCAGTAGAGTTTACTTGGCTTTTAGTCCTCAAAAAATAATGATTGTTTATAATTACTTATTTGGGTTTGCTTAGTTCCTCAAATTCCAACAATCAACAATCCAAAAAAATTTAAGAGAGAAGTTGTAAACCTGAGATACATTGTGTCAACCAAAATGGAGACTTTGATCAAATCACCATCTTCATTGTCATATTTTACAATGTGAATCTGAATTTTTACATTTTTAAAGCTAAGTTCTTCATCAATAGACTTGGGATGGCATGTAAAATTTCCTCATCCCCGCACACCTTTCACTCTCACCACCGATTTAGGCTTTTGTCCTCAAGTTTTCCCTCAACTCATCTGCTAATATTTTTGCTGCCATACAGCAAAACACAGCTGCAAACTTAGCTATCATTATTCACATAGTCCTCATGGTTCATTCCTTCTTCCATAATAATAAAGTATTATGAAGTCATCCTCATGGCCACATTAAAGTTAATTTCCTTCAAGCGACAGGTCATATTCATAAGGCATGACTCTGCATGTGATCATGCTTATCTCTGAAGGGGTTCACTGCAAGGTTTAGTGTGTGTTATTTCTGAATGTATTTCACCAGCGTAAAGAGAGACAGATTATTTTCTTTCAAAGGTACCCATTTTCTGATTTGCACTAAAAACTTTGACTCCTTAAGAACATAAATGTCATATTCAATCAAATTACTAATCTATTGAGCTCATTATTCTACCTTTCACAACCGTAAATGAGCTATTTCATTAAAAAAACATTCATTTATTCAGTCTGCTTCTAGGGGATAAAGAAAGCTATAAAAAATGACTTTATGGCTCTACATTTTAGGCCCTCATAACCCTAAGTGGGAAAAGAGCAAGTGAGGTGAGATGGAGGAAGAGCAAATATACATAAGCATTACTAAAATGACTTTGTGATAACGTTTAGGAAATGAGTAGATTTTTTTTGCCAGTAGCTAGAACAGAAAACACGGAAGTCCTCTACACAAACAGCTCCTGAACAGACACATGGGTGAGCCTAGAGAAAGATGGAAATTATAAGGCAGGTCCTCTGTTCCAGGCCAAAATCATTTTTATTTTTAGTTCGCATAAGCAGATTTATTTCCAACACAATTTAGCCAACCACTAGGATTTCCAGTTGAGAACAGAGAAATCACAAGTCAATTCAAATAATCAAAGCGAATTTGGCAAGGTTTCATGGTTGCTACTGTGCTGTTCCCGGCTGTAGTTAGGACCGGCAGACATCTGGCTCTCTTGCCAGGTTCTATGCATGCGGACTGATGTGCTCTGTGAACTCTGGCAGAATTGTACTCTCATGGCCACTTTACTGTGCATGCTTACATTTGAAAATAGTTTTGCATCCTATGTTAATATATTTGTTCTACTTTATGATTAATTATAATGCTAATGATTATGACTGTTTCCAAAGTTAGAGAGAGAAAATCATAGCTGTGCATGAAGGCACATGCAATAATCCTAGTACTCAGGAGGGTAACGTACAAGGATCATGCATTTGAGGACAACCTGGCTTCACAGAAAGACCATGTCTCCAAAAAAGGGGATGAATAAAAACAGAGCATTGGTTAGAAAAGAGTCCCCATGTTTTCTAACATTATAAACATAATCAGTGTCTTCAGACAAAAAGACAGATGTCGAGAGATTCTTGCTGTCAGTCTATCGTCCCGGAAATGCAGAAACATAGTCGACCTGTATTTCAATACAATAAAACTTAATAGTACAAAAGTACTTAATGTTAGTTGCTTTAGATAGTGTTCCATCTTTTCCATAAAACCTGATTTTTCTTAGATTATGTGTTTCTTCGCTCCTCAGACATCTTTGCACAGATTTCACTTTTAAAAAATTAAAAGGTTCTGTTAAAACTCCCCACAATCTGAAGACGTTCCTCTGAATGGACAAGGTCTCCAGGACGCAAACTAGAGAAATGCTGGAGCAGGCAGTGCGATGGTGCACTCTCCACTCTCCTATCTAATCCTTTTGACTTTAACAAGTTTGTTAATCCATAGTTAAATAGGAAGTGACGCTTTCTATAAGTATAATGCAGTATTTGTGCATTGTTTGTCTCCAGTAAAGCATGTCTACCCTCCAATGCTGTAAATAGAGATTGGCATGGCCGATGGAGTGGAGCTTTCTTGGGAAGTGAAAGAGTTTGAAGATTTAAAGTTTAAAATTTACAAAACAATAAGCTCATGACTTGCTCCATGGAGTAGAAACTCTATCATGCACATAGGCACAATATCGCTGCACTTAAGAATACAGACATGCAGTCATGGTTCCCTGCCCTGTGGAAAGTCCAAGGTCCTCCCTGCTCCGTCCATGTCTAGGAAGGTGAACATCCAAGCTGGCTAGGCTCCCACCAAGCCGGAACATGAAGTAGGATCAAAACCCCTTGCCATTGACCTTGGCTTCTCATCAGTCCTCATTGTTCGCCATGATCAGAGAGTCCGGTTTTATCCCATGCTTTTTCAGTCACAGTCCAGCTGGCCTTGGTGAGCTCCCAATAGATCAGCCCCACTGTCTCAGTGGGTGGGTGCACCCCTCGTGGTCCTGACATCCTTGCTCGTGTTCTCCCTCCATCTGCTCCTCATTGGGACCTTGGGAGCTCAGTCCAGTGCTCCAGTGTGGGTCTCTGTCTCTATCTCCATCCATCACCAGATGAAGGTTCTATGGTGATATGAAAGATATTCGTCAGTATTGCTATAGGATAGGGTCATTTCAGGTTCCCTATCCTCAGCTTCCCAAGGGACTAACTGGGGACATCGCCTTGGGCTGGGAGCCACTCTAGGTTCAAGTCTCTTGCCAACACTAAGGTGGCTCCCTTAACTAAGATATGTGCTTCCCTGCTCCCCTATCATCGGATTGGAGAGGGAGGGGGAGAGGAGTGGGAGGAGGGGGAGAAGAGTGGGGGGAGGGGGAGGGAAATGGGAGGCTGGGAGGCGGCGGAAACTTTTTTTCTTATTCTCAATAAAAAAAAAGAAAAAAAAGAATACAGACATGCAAATTATAGATCATTTGTATTTTAATCTACCCTCTAAAATAAGTCAAAGGCCCTCATCCTCACCTAGTAAACTGAATACATATGAGACCTTAGTAGAATAGATTCCTGGACCTTTATTTGGTTGTGAATTTTCAGATATAAGTGACTTTGAACCATGAACAATACCTATTTTGCTTTATTTTCTAGTCCTTTTCTTCTCTGTAAGATTGTTGGGGTCACATTGGGGCATGACCTTATTTAAGTCTCTATGAAAATAGTCTAAGGTATTGTTAAAACATTTTATATGCAAATCCTATAGAAAAGAAGTAGGGCAATGGTATGATTTGCATAGTATCTCCAGAAAACAAGAGATGAGAATACCATTTGGATTGGAGAGACTAGTTCATATAAGTCTTGAATTATCATGGAACCTCCATGAATGATAGTAAACAGTGATGGCTCTGGGGATTTAAATCCTATGCATCGATGGTGTTTTGGACATAGTTGACCTCCATAATCTCATAGTGAGTGGCACTATTAGGAGGTGTGACTTTATTGGAGTGAATATAGCCATGTTAGAAGTATGTTACTGTGGGGGGCAGACTTTAAGGTTTCCTATGCTCAGTATTCTGCCCAGTGTCACATTCAATGTCCTGTGACTTTTATATCAAGATGTAGCCAGCACCACTTCTGTCTGTATGCCACCATGCTCCCCATCATAATAATAATCAACTGAACCTCTGAAACTGTAACCGGGGCAACTCAGTTAAATGCTTTCTTTATCAGAGTTGCGCCTTGATCATGGTGTCTCTTCACAGCAATAAAAACCCTGGCTTTGTGGGAGCCTAGGCAGTTTGGATGCTCACCTTATTAGACCTGGATGGAGGTGGGTGGTCCTTGGACTTCCCACAGGGCAGGGAAACTTGATTGCTCTTTGTGCTAATGAGGGAGGGGGACTTGATTGGGGGAGGGGGAGGGAAGTGGGAGGCGGTGGCAGGGAAGAGTCAGAAATCTTTAATAAATAAATAAATAAATAAATAAATAAATAAATAAATACCCTAACTAAGGATGCATTTCTATCTCTTTGATCATATGTACCTAAACAGACAAGTACAGAAACTTGATAACATTATAGGCCCAGAAAGTAGTTAGTTCCTGAGAGTCAATGAGGTAGAAAAAGAAGGAAAACCAGGGTTCACACTCTAGTTTCCCAATTTGTCAGTTATATGCACTTAGAATATCTCATAGACTGCCTTAGCATCAGGATCATCCACATAACCAGTAAGAGACATGAAAAGCTTCCAACAGTGTGAAATACTGTACATATGCTTGACCTTAACCTATATGTACAGTGACCTGATAAATATTTTTCATGTATGGGTGTGTTGTGACTCTAAAATTTGTTGCTGGATGTCAGAGCATCCCTTCTTGTGTTGCCATTACAGGAGCTTTTAAAGGGTCTAAAACTTTTGTTTTCAGTATCTTTGAGCCTCTAGAGTCTGGGGAGATAACATTGACTGTCCTTCCTTTTAATCATTGGTCTTTGAGTCTCTGGTCCTTTGTTCTTTTCCCCAGCTGTATCTTTTGAGCTTCCTCTACTCAGCCCTTACTCTTTTCCCGGGGTTGCTTTAGTGAACATTTCAGCTTCGGGGAAGATCCTGTGAGATGTCAAAATATTTAAAGTAGATATTTACTCTACTTGACTTGGCTTCTAAACCCAGGCAAACAGGGATACTGTCTGTTTGACAGCTACTGCTGTCCTGTGTTTCCTAATATTATTGTTAAAAAATTACAGACTCATTCTGGACCAATAATTCTTCATCAAAACACAAAACCAGAAAGTCAGACTTCTTGGTAAACATTTCAAAACTACACATCTATAAAAAGAAAAGCCTCTGCTCCCTTTCCCTCCCAGATTCTGTCACAGCATTTATGAATAATAATCCCACAAAAAAGGCAAGAAAAACATCAACCACAAAGAGTAAAACGGGAAACCAGGCATCTACAGTGTATCGCTGAAGGGGACACTCAAAGACACAGCTGGCATCCCTGACAGGCCACATCCGGAAAAATGAATGTCAGGCTCCTTTACCCTATTCCAGACATGCTGACTGTCACTTCAGAACAAGGTCTATCCCGTGATCTTTGCATTAGTACATCCCAAACGACCTAATCAGACCCAATCTCGTGTTTTCTGGAAGTGAGCATAGAGGACACCAAAACAACCTCCCTGGCCCTTTAATCTAGTCAACCGCAATCAGCACATCCCAACCATGACATTCTTTTTTGCAACTACTGTTGATTTTCAGTTATTGTCACAGACTAGCAGGACGCAGACAAATGATAACTCATAGGAACTTGGTTTGCTAACTGACATATTAATAAAGAACCTACTTATTAATAGGGAAATGTTACTTTAAAGAACAAAATTCGATATTTTTCAGGAGAAAATAGTGAAAGGCATACTTTCACTGTTATCTAGTACTGTTTATTCAAGATGTGGGTTTTTCTTTTTAATGTACAAGAAACAAATGCTAATTAGGTTAAGAGAATGCTTATGGAAATCTCCATCCAATTCATTTACATAACCTACAAGCTGCATAGAAGCAAGCCTATGAAAACAGTGGTATGTTTCATAAATGCATTAGTTTGGACATTTTGCTTCAAAGCAGTGGGACATTAGCATTACTGTCAGCCTGGGGATGTTTACTCCTCCTTTAAGAATCTTCCTTATGGGTAAGAAGGTGAACCACTGAAATGGCTTGCTTCTGTAGAAGCAAAGAAGCTGTTCTCAACGTATCTAGTTTTAAATTCTCTCAAAGAATGATGTCTTTTGCTTACTAATAGACCCAATTTTCAGTAGCTACAAGATGCAGCGCATGAAGCACTACATGTGGAGGTGCCCAGGCATCAAGCTGTGTCTAGACTAGCAGAAAAAAACACAGGCTACTATTGCCAGAATTGGAAGAACCTGGAGCACCAGTCAGGGAAGTCATGCAGAGACCAAGAACTCAGGAGCAAGGAACATATTCAAATTCTCACAGGAAATATTAAAATCTACTGTCAGAGTTAGATGCCTGCTTCTAGGACCTGTTTGTTAAGTATTTAAAATCAGATTCTGTGCACTTGTTATAAACAACCTAAGTTTCCTACCCCTTCATGGATAAATCACTCACCATGCTACAGCAACATTGGTTGTTTTGTTGTATTTCTCACCTCAAATATTTGCTTGCTAAGTATTAATACTGATCACCAGTATTAATATGGAGGTTTCCCCAGTGCCTAACTGGGTAAGTAATCAGCAAGTGATACATCACCATTTTTATACTGTCACAATGCCTGATACAAACAGGTGAGCAGCACTGATATCTTCTATCAGCCAATCAACCATGATATGTGCCAACCATACAAGAAAATATTGGTAGTATTTTTATTTATTTCAAGAAGTTTCAAAAGTATCCATTCTATTATTGTTGAAAAAAAATTAATTCTTCCCAAATGTATTCTCAAACTATCTGGGAGAAGACAGCTTATATTTGGTCACACAAAACAAAAAATATCACAATCAGATAATGTTACTTTTCAAATATATTTTCTGCTGGACAATATTCCCACATACTCTTTTCTGATGGTCAATATTCCAACATGCATTCACTGTGTAGTCTGCTATATTTGAAATCTCAGCATCTTTATCCAGTTTCTTGAAGAAGCTACATAGTAGATGGTAACAACAGAAACCAGGGCCTTCCTGAATGCAATTCTCCCTAAACTCAGTACACTACATTCTACTGATCCCACGGCTTGTTAGTGGCTCCACAGCCCATTCTCCTGGTTTCCTGTCTTTCAGCCCACCTCAGACCTCCCCTGTATACACTCGCCTTCCAGATAAACTCACTTTGCAAACTCAAACAATTCTCAAATGCTAACCTTCATTCTGATTACACCTGCTACACATAGTTAGCACAGATGGAATATTCCTGTTGAAGATCTGGTACACTCTGTCTCCAGGACTATATCCCTTTTGAGTTTCTATACAAAGGTTCCCTACTTAAGAACATCTACAGTCTCTTTGTCTGACTTCCTCAGGTCTTGGCTCCCTAGTCAACTTTTCAGTGAGGCTTTCTGAGTCCAGCCACTTAAAAAATTGATATCCTTGTGCCAAATCTTTCTGTCCGTTGCTCTGCCTTATTTTTCTCTATGACTTGTTGAAGGATGATATCACACACACATGAGGGGCAAGAAAGGGAGGAAGGGAGAGTTTGTTGTGTTTATTGACGTTATCTTTTGCCCCATTTTAAACCTAACCTCCAAGAGGTATGTAGACTTTATTTTGTGTTGAAAACCATGAAGAAACAAATAAGTACTGTTTTGATAAATAAGTGTGAAATAAGTATGTACCATTATTAGGATTCATTTGGGATCTTTGTTTATTTTTGATGCAATGCCTACTGTCAACCACAAAAATTACTTACTAGTAAAAAAATCATTTACTAGTAGAGACACCTTCTCCTGAACTTGCAAAGGCTTAAGATTAACTTTCAAAGGGATTGGAATACACAAGTGACTACTCAGGATGAATGCTGATACATGCACACTCACACACACATACACATATACATACATGTGTATATATACACACACACATACACATATGCATACATGAGTATGTATATATACAATGACCACCAGGACTAACCAAGAAAATATAGCTTGTTGGAGGCATGGTAACATTCCCCCCAAAAAAGTCTTATGAGCAAATATAAAAATCCTGAGAAGAAATTCTATTGTGCCACTCACTTAGCATTAAAAGAAAACTTTAAAAAGTGTTTAAGTCTAAGCTGTCATAAGTAAAACCCTGGGTTATTAGTTGATTTACATTAGTGAATGAAAGGATAAAATAAGCATTAATTCAGCTGTAGATTAAGAGAATTTTATGAGAATTTTCTTTTAGGAAGCATACATGGGTAACTCCAAGTCATTTTCTGACAGGAAAGAATAATCAACAAGCAGAATAAATGTGATTTGAATATAATTATAAAACTATTTCAATTGAAAGCTTTGTCTATGATTAAATATATGTTTCACACTAATAGTTTTCTTATTTCACTATAATCATTTGTAAAAGATTCATTAATCTTTTATAAAAACAAAAGCTCATTTACTATACTATATAACGCATTATAAAATTAAATCTTATTTGTAAAGTACTTCATAAATAATGGTAAATAAGCCACAGATGAGCTGTAATGCTCATTAATACCATATGTTTTAGAAAATTTCTTGAAACAAATACTTTAAGTTTAATTCCTCTCTCCCAATGTATGTTGTCTTTCCCTGCCTGATGCCAGTATTTTGTATTCTTGTTTGTTTGTGTTTTGGTGTTTGAAACAGCATCTCTATATGTAGCCCTAGCTCTCCTGAAACTCACTCATTGTGTACACCAGACTGGGGTTAAAAGTTGTGAGCTGCATTTTTGGCTACTCGATGCCTGCCAGTATTTTACAGTTAATTTATGTGCCCTTGAATCACCCTGGAAGGGGATTCAGGTGAGCTTGCTTCCTAGAAGTACTTGTCAAAAACATTCAACTTCCTACCGTGGACATGATACTACTTAGGAACAAGGAAAATCTAATAAGTACCTGACTCAAGGTCAGTCAGAGAACTGAAAACCAGGTCCCAGAATTTAAACATGGGTGCCCTCTTTCTTATTATCTAGTCATTAACATTTACTACTTGGTACTGCAAATTTCAAAATTAAAATGTTGTCCTTTGGACTGTGAGATCCTTGAGGGAAACAATAGATGCTATATTTCCCTTCAAGTCTGTGCTTAAGGTCACAGTGTGGTCCCACAGTTGACACTGAGTGAGTGCCCAGGAATAGATAAGGACCAAGTAGAGAGCTATTTACTAGGTCTATTCAAGTATAATACCGAATCACACGGTGATGGAAAAAATGGGACCTTCATCAATAAGTGGGTTAGTGCTCAGAAGGCTATAAGGCTTTGAGTTTATTAAGATCCTACATTGGATAATTTTAGCTTCTTTGTAAAAAATAAGGTGTTCATAAGTGTGAGGATTGATATCCAGGTCTTCCATTTGATTCCATTAGTCAACCTGTCTGTTTTTGTGCCAATATCACACTGTTTTCATTTCTGTAGCTCTGTAATAGATCTTGATGTCAGGGATGGTGATAACTCTGGAAGTTCCTTTATTTTACAGGATTGTTTTGGCTATCCTGGGTTTTCGTTTTTCCATAGGAAGTTGATTATTGTCTTTCAAGGTCTGTGAAGAATTGTGTTGGGATTTCAATGAGGATTGAATTTAATCTATACATTGCTTTTATTAGGATTGTCAGTTTTATTATATTGATCCTTCCTATCCAAGACCATGGAAGACCTTTCCATTTTCTGGTTATCTTCTTCAATGTCTTTTTTCAAAGACTTAAAGTTCTTGTCAAACAGGTCTTCCACAAGGATGACCCTAAGCAATAGAGGAGAGGGTGCCCAAATTAGCCTTGCCCTGTAGTCAGACTGATGATCTTAAATATCACCATATTACCTTCACCCAGAAACTGATGTAAACAGAGGCAGAGACCACTGTGGAGCACTGGGCTGAGCATCTTGCTGCTACCCATACTGTATTTTACATGGGCTGAGAAGAAGTTATAATAATATATGAAAAAGTGCCATTACACAATTGCCACAGTCATTCTCCTCTCTTCAACACTGTAAAATCAAGACTCTTGGGTCATAAAGTCAGTAAGTACATCCCTGTACCCTGAAGTCTTAAAAGCTTAAAACACACTGTTTTTTGTTTTGTTTTGAGAATCCAAGCAAGGATAACATTAGTAGCCTTTATGGAACAAGTCATCTAATTGGCAATATTTTACACAACCATCTCATGGCAAGAATAAGTCTCATCCTTATGTCATGTGGTCCAATACAAGGTGATCACTGTCTTATACCACAAGCAAGTTTTCTGTTTGCCTTACACCAAAAATAACCTGGCAACCAAACAATTTTACTGGATGGATATGGATGTCTGTGGGCAACATCACGAAAAAGTTTAGAGGCAGGACAGAGATTAAAGCCCAACAAGAGACCGCAAGATTAAGATTTTATTCTTACATGCATTTTAGTTATAATAAATACAGTATGAAATAATATATTGTTCTTTCTTCTCTGCTTAATTAATGCATTCAATTAAAGGAAACCAAAAAGAAATCAGCATTACTCATCACTTGCTGTGTCTTGATGGATATTCTAATACTCTACATCTTTATTTTAACCCAACCATACTCTTGAAATAGCTAACCTGCTCACACTTAGGGCAGGAGACATTATAACCCAGAGAGCTTCATCAAGTCCCAGAGGTCAGAGAAATCCTTACAACTGAGCTATCCCTAAGGAGGCTTGATTCCTCACTGCTGATCCTTCCAGCACTGACTACAGATCCTGACTTGGGAATTACTGCCATGGTTTGTTGACCTCTCAAGAGCAAGGAGAATGGAATTAAGATAGCAGTGTTGAGAAGCAGCAGCCCTACTGCTCAGAGTCAAGTATGATTGTGTTCAAATAAGTGAAAGCAATAAAACTGTAAAAGAATTATGTCTACTTCTACCACAAACTGCTGGTTACCCGTTGATGCTCTGATATATTGTCTTGAAGTAATAAAAACTCCCTCAAGAGTAAAATGAGATATAAAACAACATTTTAGGAGATAAAGGCCAAATTTGAGCAACTGTAGCCACTGGATGGGAGGAGTATGTATCTCAGCTATGAGAAGATGAGAAAGAAATTCCTTGAGTATGTCTGAGGACAATGGCTTTTCCTATTCAGTATGACTTATATTTATAACTTCATTATTTTTATAAACCAGTCCCAGTTTTTCTTCATTCTCCTCTTATAATTAATCATTTTTACCCAAAATTTCTCTTAAGTAAGCATGTGGCTTCTGACTCCTTGTTGAATCTTGATTTTTATAAATACTGGATTGATTTGGGAGATAGCTGATTGAATGAAAATATAATATAAATCCATCCATACTACTAGAGTAGCAGATTTTCAAGAGATTTAAAAGCATATTAACATGTGCCAGAATTACAAAAAAAAGTGTGTATTTTATTCAGAGAGTCACAAACTTGTATGGATATATAAGCATTGTGCACACACACACACACACTCATCATTTCACAAGATTAACATTCTGTACCCATCCATGTGTTTACAGTTACGTTTTAACATTGACTGTACCATTGCAACAGTTCTATCTGGTGGATTCTGAAGGCAAGGCATGCTCCTGGGGAAAAGTAAATATAATCATTGTAAATCAGTGCATTCCTTTCCTTTTTTTTTTCTTTTGTCCTTTTTTGATTATTTAGATAAAAGGAACTATGGAACCATGATTTTAAAAATGTTCCTGTGCTTTAACACCAGGGCTCCATAGTACACAGCTGTTGTGGACATAGTGGTTTAGAGGCAGTGGGGTCAAAGTAAAGCCCAGCAAGGATACAGCAGTATCGTGGAGATGGAAGAGAAAGATCACATATCACGTTTCTCATTTGATAATTCCTGATCCATCACATTTGGAGTTTCCTGTAACTGTGAAAGACACCCATAGAAAATGGCGGATATAATCAAATCTTTGATTCTCTCCAGCTTGAGATGGTAGCATTTTGGAAGAGACCTAAGCAGAGGCCTCTGCTTTTAGTAATATATGACTTAAGTAATAAGTGTCAGACTTTATCAGAATCTGGCACTGTGACATACTGCAGGACAGGGTGCTGGTTGAAGCTATTATTACCTTTTATGTACATTCTCCAAAATGTTGTTAAGGAAATGTAATTGTCAATGAGGAGTCTCATTTGTCAGTTTACACTGGGTTGTCAAAGGAAGCTGGCATGTAAACAATTTAGATAGCTATCCTAATCATCTAGTTCCGTCAAGGGTCTGCAATGCATTACATAGTATGATATTACTCTTGTGTAGAATACGCCACTGTCCCCCAAATGGTCTAGCAGCTGAGTGCACTTTGCAATGTATGTCAGTGTCAGGATCTTGAGTTTTAATAAGCTAAAAATATCCCACAGGACAATGAATTTTGCATATACTGATTTCAAAGCAGGATGCAAAGCATTGCTACCATACACATCAAGCTTTCTCATTAAAATAAAAAGAGACCATCCACAGGAAGCTTCAAAAACTGACGTAAGATACTTTATAGTGGTACTGTGTTAGAAACAAAGAGTCAGCTTTTGAACATCTTGGGTGGCTATGATGTACCCAATATTGCACTATCTGAATGGACACATACCCACACCCACAAAGCGCACAATGTACAATGGTTGCCCAGAGAAGTATACCTCAATTGGCAAACTTAAAAAATAATAATTTAAGTGGTTGTATTTTTTCCCACGGTAACAAATTCACAAAATAAGACAGCAAAATTGCAAGAGAATTTTCAAAAGCTACACTCATACACTCCATGTCTTCAATGCATATTGAACTTGAGATGCTTTCCACTAAAACTGGCATTCATCCAAAGGAACAAAGTCAGTCTCAAAGACATTCTGTTTTTAACAGCTGAGTTTGTGTGTGCAAGGTGAGATTCACAGAGGCACAATTGTCATGAGGAGCTCTTTCTTTATGAAATAGAATGATTTGATCCCTAGAAATAAACATAAGTAAAGAAACCACAAATGTGCTTATTTTATAAAAAACTATAATTTTTCTACCCTAAATGATACCTTCTGGATTTCTTCTAGGCTGAAAAAAACCATGCTAAGCAAACCTTGGAAAATCCATCCATGAAAAAGTGACCTTTTCTTTGGTGATCTTATACTCTAACAGAAAAGAAAGGTGAGTAAATGAGTAACTGAAATAAAGTTTGGTAGAGTCATGACATGTTAGGAACAAGCAGAAAGGCCAGTGAAGACAGAGTAATAATCAAAGCACCAGGAGTCTGGATTAGATCTTAACTGCTGAATCGTCCAGGACTGTATAAGGCAGTCACTGAAAATAGCCATTATTAAAAATTAAACGAGATGCAGTTATAACTATATACACAAGATTTTAAACAAAATTCGCAGTATGTTAAATCATCTCATAATAATTATTTTACTGCGTTACACTATTATTGTACCCTTGACATTGTTTAGTTTTGTTTGATCTATGTGGTGGTAATGCCATACTATGTTTTTATAGGTGAGGTCTATCATCAGCTACCTTGGTGTTTGCTTTAATGAGGTTATTTATCATGCCAAGAAACTTTGCAAGAATAACAGAAGAGGTTGGGGTCAGGAGAAGGGTACAGGAGAGAACCTGTACCTAAAATATACTGCATTATCACTAGACACCTAACCTAAGCCCCTTGCAACTAAAGTCAGGGAAAACTGAGGGGAAGAGAAAAAGGTAAAGTTGGATACTCGATGCCATAGTTGAGGATTAGCCTCCATAATCTGAATGTAGTTCTATGAACTAGAAACGTTTCTGCAGTTGTTCTGGATCCCCTCATCTGTTGTCACGGTCCTGCGAGCTGCTCGCCTACTTTTTACTTTGAGACACTATAGGGCTGTAATGTTCAGCTCCAGTTAAGTACACTCACTAGATTTTGTCAACCCAGGGTGAAGCAAGATGAAACAGCTCTTTTCAGATTAAAGCTCGTAGAGACTTATAGCCATTTGCTATGTTCAATGAACCCTTTTATGGAGACTGACTGCAGCAGACTAAGCCCAGAGAAAAGGGACGCAGAGTTATCTCTTAAGTCTCCACTGGGATCTATTGTATAACTGAAGAAAGGATAAATCTGCTGTAAGTCAATGATGGTTGAGAGCCCTTCAACACCACAGTATGACCCAATCCAGTTTAAATCACATCCCAAGTAATATCTCTTATAGGCCCTTCAAATACTCTTCTTCCAAAATGTCTTTATAGTCCACTATACACATCACATACAGTACAAATCTAAGCATCAAGGAATACATATCTCTAATGCCTGCTCTTGTTTGATTGTTTTTTTTTTCTAAGAAAAGCTCCCGTGTTACATCACCTTAAGGTGTGTAGCAGAAGCTGGCCTTGAACTCCTGACTTTCCTGCTATATATATTTTCTAAGTACTTGGAATATAGGCAGAAACAGCCATGCGTCTCTTACTAAATCTGTTTGTAAATATTTTTTTTTTATTTCTGTGTATATGTGCAGAGGAATACAAGTGCTCACAGATGCTAGAAGAGAATTTGGGATCTTTGAAGTTGAAGTTCCAGGATGCCCTAAGCTGTTTTATGTAGGCATTAGGAACTGACCTTGGGTCCTTTGCAAAAGTAAAAGCGTTCTTAACCATCGAGACATCTCTTCAGCTCCATAAAGCCATTCTTGATTTGCTCCTAATGTTTGTTATAGGCATAATTTCTTACTGACTTTCCTCATTTAGTTTCTCGGAATGCTTAAGTCTTAGCCCTTGTCTCATCATACCATACATCCCACTTATTTTTTCCCTCTTGCATTGTTGAGGAATAAACCATGGGCTTCATATACGCTAGGCATTTATTTTAACATTGATTGAACCACACCAACCCCCAGTCCCTTTTTCTGACAGGCTTAAACTCATATATCAGGTTCCAATTATTATGTCACTTTCTAAGTGAACCCTCAAGCAAAACTCCATTACTTCTCCCCTTCTCAATATATTTGATGGCATTTTCCCTCACACTTCAAGGACAACAATGATCCCACGACACCATAACCATGCTGAGGATTTGTCTGTGGAACCTGAGCTTCCTGGAATCCATGTTGCATCCCCAGAGTTGAGCATACTGTGCTGCTTAAGCTCACACTCCACATATGTGAGTAACTAATCTTTGATTTGCTAAACACTTTAAAGCAGAGCAGAATTTCTCCTCATTCTTTTACATTTTCTTTTTCTTTTACATTCATATTTCTTTTACATTTACCAAAATAGTTTTGAAGTAGCCATCTAATAAAAAGCATAATAGAAAAGGAAGTTCATACCAAAATCAAGAGCAGGTTTTCTTGATTCAAACTTTAATTAAGATTATATCTTAGCCTCTAGTCAGGGCTATAAAAGCACATTCTGATCATTTGCTCCAATCTTCTCACTTGGTTGATAGAAAGCAGGCCTAAAGTTGTTGGGTGATCCACAGTGAGTCGAAAATAAAACCTAAGGTCTTCTTACCCCTAGGCATTGCCATTTACCAATCTTCAGTGACATATTCTATTAGCAACATTGTCCTAATATGCAAAAAATCCAAAGTTCCAACTCCTGTCATACCAGACCTGAAAAACACAGCCAAGGGATTGTACTGATTTTGCAGTTCAGTTCCAGGGCCTTGTGGACACAGAGTCCTCTTTCCTCTCGTTGCTATATTTCTTTTACATTTACCAAAATAGTTTTGAAGTAGCCATCTAATAAAAAGCATAATAGAAAAGGAAGTTCACACCAAAATCGCTAATGCAAGCTATTCCATTTTTCTCCTGTCTCCCTTCCCTGACAGACGACAGTGAGAGAGACTATAATGATAGAAACAAGTACCTGAGTGAGTGCAGATGTTTGGGAAGGGCCAAAGGACTGTGAGTGTGCAGGTGTGATATCAGAGGCTATTCTCTGAACCACAGACAGATTGAGGATGGGTTGATTATCTGGGAATCAACCAGGCTGCTTAGCACTGGTCTCAGAAAAAAACCTTTGCCTTTATAGCCCAATTCCTGCAAGAGGTGCTATGACAAAGGGCTTCTGGTTCCTAACTTGGAGATTTTTCACATATTATTATGATTACTATGTATCATTCATAACACATAATAATATATATCCAGGACATCCTGCAATGTGGGTAAGCTCTTTACACACACCACTTCAAGTTTCTTTTCGTTTTCTTTTGATTTTTTTTTTTTAGTAATGGTTGTTTGTCTGATTGACTCATTTAAGACAAGGTCTCATGTAACCCAGGTGATCTACTAACCCTCTATGTAGCCAAAGATGGCCTTGAACTTTTCATTAGCCATGAAGCTTTACATAAGACCATTGTTATGCAAGAATAAAATTTATATTGAGCATAATTCCACTCTACCCTGCTATCCTCCCTCTTCTCCCCATCGTGGCCTCCTTTCAGCATGTTTTGTTTGCCAATCTCATGTGTCCATTCACACTCTAACCGCATACATGACCCTGTATATCTGTAAGGGATGGCGCGTGCAGATAAGTAGAAAGATGGAGTATTTGTCCTTCTGACACTGAGCATCATGCATATCCATTCTCCTGAAGTGACACAAGTTCAACCTTTGCTCTGACTGAAAGTATATAAATACCTTTGTTTACCCGTTTTCTGTTGCTAGGCATCTGCGTTGGTTCTGTAACTCAGCAATTATAGGTAGTTCTGCAATAGACACTGATGCACGAGTGTCTCTGTGATATGCTGACTTGAAACCTTTTAGATAAATACCGAGAAGTGGTATGGATCTGTCATACGGTAGATTTATTTTTATCTATTTGGGGCATCTCTGTACTGTTTTCCATGGAAGCTTGACTAGGTCACCCTCCCATCGGCACCTTACTGGCATTCCCTTTGTTTTGCATTCTTAACAGCTTTTATTTTCTTCCTGACTTTCATTCTTACTGAAGTGACACAGACATACAGATCAATGCACCAGAATAGAAGTCACAGAAATAAACCTACACAGTTATTCCCACCTGAATTTTAGAGAGATGTCAAAAATATACATCGGGAGAATGAGCACCTTTTCAACAAATGGTGCTGGCAAAACTGAGTATCCACAAGCAGCAGAAGAAAACTAGAGCTCTGTTTTTGACTCTGAGTTAAAGTTGACTCCAGATGGATCAAAGACTTTAAGGGCAAAGAAGGAAAAGCACATGAAAATAGTGGCATAACCAAGTACTTTCTGAATAGGACATCAGTGTCTCAGAAAACTATGTCAAGAACTGACAGTAGGACCCTCCTGAAACCAAAAAGTTTATGTACAACCCAAAAATATTCACAGACTGAAGAGTGGGAGAAATTCTATGTTAGATATACAACTCACAGGAGATTAATTTCTAGGATATGTAAAGAGCTAAAAATAAAAAAGTTAAGATATTGAACAAACAAATTGTCAAATGCGCTAGTGAAATGAGCAGATAGATCTCAAATGATGACGTGCAAGCGGCTGGAAAACAAAAACAATTGTTCAAAGTCACTAACCATCAGTGAAATAGAAACAAAAATTGCACTAGGATTCAATTAGACTGATCTTGTTGGAAGAATAAGATCCAAAAATATAACGTGATTTAATAAAGGTCTTACAGCTACAGAGACACAAAGCAAATAAGACATTCAATTTCTCAGTTTCTGAACCAGGATAATTCTTGGTGAGGAATACAGGGTTATATTTTGCTTTTAGACTTCTTCACAGTTGACTGACAGCTTAAAGTTCCCAATCTGTAGCTAAAATTAAGTAGTGTTAATCAATTTCCTTGTATATTTTTATTAAATACAAATTGTACGGAAATAAAGGAAGCAAAGAACTCTACAAAACTGTGTTAATAATGGGTTCCATTTCATGAATAAAATGTTAAACATTTTCAAATTCATAATAAGAAATATTATTGAGAAGCAACAGAAGATATGTGGAAACAAAAGAAATGAAATGAAATCACCTGCTTGTTCATTAAAAGCTACTGGAAGAAAACCTTGAGTAAGATTCTGCATTTAGCTATACGTTAAAAATAGATGAGAAACTCATAATTTAATGATATAGTCAAAACAAAATTAATTTTTGCCTTCTAAAAAAGATATGTAATCATTGCTGCATGAATGTAAGTACACTTACACTGCATTTTTAAGTTATCCTATCAGAAAGTTAAGAATGTGTTTTATTTTTACATATGTCCTGTTTTCACATTATCTCTACTCAAATTAATATAAATGTTCATGATATTGTGCTAAGTTTTCATTTCTCTAACTCTAGCAAATTCTTCTGGCCAATTAAATCCAACATGACTTCATGATCTTTTTTCCAATATCAAAATCAACCTCTCAGTCTGAACCCTTCCTTATCTGACCCTACTTCTCTCTCTTCAATATCCAATTGTATGTATCACCTATGTTATACACTGATGATAACCTACAACTCAAGAGGAAAGGAAAAGTGGAAGACTTAAAAAAAATAACTGAAAGTGATGTTATCTTGTGAGTATTGAGTAAGATTATTAAAAGTTGAAAACACTCTGGTGCAGTTGTAGTAAAAGCAGATGCCAAACATCTCAGTGAGAAAGAAAAAGTAATCCTGACAGGTTATCCATTACCACGAGGTGGTAAGGAAAGGTAAAAATATATAAACAGTATTAGCACAAAGTTCAGGTCAAATTTGTTCATCATTAAAAGTTAAGTAACTAAATAGGTTTTCTTTGTAATATCTGAATGTTTGTTTCAATAGTTATCTTCCTAGATCAGTACCAGAAGATCCCAAAACCTTTTATCTTTGTTATAGAAAAGTACACTGTGGCCAATGCTTGTCAAAAATAAAGATGTCACTTTACCTTATATATACATTGTGTTCCTCATAAGAAGATTTGTTTTCCCACCAATTTGCATTTTACATTTCTACTAAGAGCCTACTCAAGATAGTCAGATGAGTGTCTGGACAAGTCAATGTCTGGATGTCTTAACTAGTAAACCAAAGAGGCAGAGAAACATGGCCAAAATAAATAAATAAAGTAACAAGTGATGGTAACAGAGCACATTATTCAGGTCAGGAGGGATAGGATTTTCTATAGGTAATTTTTCTCTTGGCTTTGGAGGGCAATTTCATTTATTCTTCAAAATTTAATTTCCTTTAAAATGTGTTTTAAGTACTTATGCTTTATAGAAAACTATTATCTAAAAAGCAATATTCAGGACTTAACTTGAATCAACATCTTTAAAAGACTCTTGAGTTCATATGCTACTTTGCTTTCGTTTCCTCAAAACAATTTAAGCAGTTATTTAATTGCTTTTCAAAAAATATTTATAATATGTATGTGAGATTCTCGCTTAGCAAAGGTAAATGATACCTTAGAACTATTCAAAATATATTTCACTGTCCTAAACGTTATCTTCATGAAGTGAATAAACTACTGGTGCAGAGAAAATTCCCTAATCATCTCATGCCATTGTAATATGGAGAGAAAAATTTTCATTGCTAAAAGCTACGATTCTGTCCAAAAATTTTTCCTGGTTGTCTCCAATAACGCTTTTGAAGTAAATCCTTTATGTCACAGCCAAATTTCTGCTTCTCTTATTAAAATCTAACTACCATTATGCAAAAGGAGGAAGAATTGAATAAACAATAATGTTCAAACAAAGGCATCCAGTGGCTGATTCATAGCAAGACCAAATATCCTATCTACAAAGAAGCAGAATTTTCTGATTTAATTTGCTTTTATACTCAGTCATTAGAATAATTGGTTTTAATCCCTGCATATGTACTTAGCTCAGAAATACTTCAAATACATAAATGACATCCCAAGAAGATGATGAACTCTAGGCAACATTTATGTATTCACACACATACAATCATATGTGTATACTTTCAAACCTATATTGCCAGGCCTCTGTGGAGTCTGCCTTATTTGATTCAATCAACTTTGGAAATAAAAAATTTGGAAGAAAACTCTGTGTACTACACACGTACAGATTTTTTTCACCATTATTCTGTGTGCATAGAATGCAGTAACTATTAACACAGTATTTGCAATGTAAGGATTATAAGCAATCTGTATTTAAGGGGGAAGCATAAAGGGTATATGCAATGTTATAATACCTCATAGAAGAGGCTTAGCATTCACAAATCTGTTATCTATGAGGATCTGAAAACAATTTCCTATGGATTCTGAAGAATGGCTTTACATACACACACAAATATATACCTTGAAGAAATAAACATGCAAGTATGCACATTTACTGATTCCTTCAGTAATAAACTACTTATGTATAAGTTTAGTTTGAATACATAAGTACATATACTAATTGCCTATTTACTACAGATGATTTTTTATGAACCAAGAATGAAGTAGTATTTCCATGAGCTTTCTGTCCTTCCCTCTCTCATATCTGACTTCTACCTACCTCTTTGCCTCCAACTATCTCATGCTTCTTCTCTCCTTCCATCATTTCCAACTGCTCTATCTCAGTCTATTCTTCTATTATGCCCTTCTCTAAGTATCATATGACCTATGTTGGGAACTATTATATCTAGACCATTTAGTAGTAAGTCATTAGAGAAAAACCTTACATCCAAGAGGCTCATTTATACTGAATCTATCCATGTTGAATGATGAAAATCTTACATTTGTAAAGCAGCTAGATCAAAATTGAATAATGTTTGAGTAACATTATCACTTGAGTGCCATTGGGAAATTATTTAATCTCACTAAGTTTTTGCTTTTCTCACACAGAAAATGGTAACAATTTAAATTTCATTGAATAACTTGAAATTCAAATAAAATAATGAATGAAAAGATCCTACTGAGGAAAGCCCCTATCTAAACATTGCATGTCCACTGTCTTCTCATAGAACCAACAAAAAGGAGATTAGCTTGAGATTCGGTCTTGCAGTTCCATAGTCAAAAATGTCTTGTGTTTTGCAATTCTCTTAAACTAAAACATTTTCCAGAATAAAAATTGCTTAATAAATACTTATTGAAAAATCGTTTCACTGATACCAAAATTAAAGGGAAAGTTTGAGAAATGATGTCCTGTATTAATCCACGATGCTCTAAAGTAAGTTGCTGCACAAGAAGACAGCTGACCTTGAGAAGAAATTAAGTGTGCTAGACACTCAACAGAGTAGTAGGAACAAGTATCACAGTACAAGCTTATGCCAAGAAGGTTCTTGGTCCTCAAGACCATATGAACACTCTCCACTGTAGCAAGTCAAGGCCACTCCTTCATTACAGGAGTGGGGTGGAAAGTTCTTCATGATATTTGATGACCTAGTTTCAGCTAGAAGTAGTTACAGAAGAGAGTATGTCCTCCCTGCCTCTCTCACAACCGTCTGAAATGCTAAGTCTAAAGGAAACTCCCTAGCTTAGGAAACAAAATGGAATATCAGGAAAGTGGCTCAAGTGTATCAACAGGTAGATTCATTAACTGAAATTGTTCTACAATATGTTCTGCTTTATGCTGAACAAAGAGGTATCATATGGCTCTAAGAGAAAATTATTACTTTTATGCCACCCATTTGGCCTTCTTGCTTCTGCTAATTACTGTTGGATCTTGCATCATTTATGTCTTAGCTAGATGGAAATTTGTCTGGGTACCAAGACTTCTAATTTCTGCATTCTAGTTCATTGAATTCCTCAAGTGTATTATGACTCAAGAGAAGGGGCCTAGGGAATCTATCCAATCTAGAAACATCCATCAGCTACCTAATTTCCTCTTTGGATTCCCTGGCAGAGTTCATACTACAGAACAGAAGGGGACTTGATTTCCTCTTCATGCGATGGAGGGAGACTCTACACGGCTCACAGAGAACACAGTTGTTTTTCACTCAGAAGTAGTCAAAGAAAGTCTGAGTGGTAAAGGAAGGAAGACAATTATATTTAAACAGTCAAAATTGGTATGAGTCCCTATTTGCCTTGTCCCCTTAGTTGCATTGGTAGTTCCTTTGCTGTTTATTTTCCCTACCTTGACTTGTGAACAATGGCTTCTGAAAGCAATTATAAAATTTGTAACTCAGCAGCTCAATACTGTTAAACTAATGGACCTGAGGAGCCAGTATGAAAACTTGAGACCAATTCTCTGTAAAGCTGATGAGCTCAGATGATTTAGAGATCTCTCTACAGGAAGAGTGGGGAATGTTTAGGGCCAGTCAACTTCATTTATTCCTTTTCTTAGTTTAACATAATGTTAGTATCTGATCATGTCCAAAGCTAAAGGTGAACTTGTTGGATTTTTTTTTTGTTTGTTTTGTTTTTTGACAGGTTCTTCCTTTATAACATTGTGATTTACACATCTTAAATTGTTTCCATTGTTTCATGATATGTTTCTATAATTGACTGGTATCTTCCAGTCAACCCAAATATGTCAACCCAAAATATGTACCTTTCCTATGGTTATAAAAATAACAGCAAATTCCATTTTGTAATCACCTTCTTGCCTATTACTCTGTCTCTAGTCTTCACAGCATCACATCATTCTTGTACTGTGGGAGATTGAAAGTTTGGCTAGACCTTAAATAAGCTTTTACTTTGAAGAAAAAAAGTAGATAAAGATGAAAAGATAAAAGAAAATATAAGCTCCAGGGAAATTTTGTACTATATAGACACTAAGCCTCAGACTTTGAATGATCCCAGATTGTTCTCAAATGTCTTAATTTTAAACAGATGATTATATGGTTATATCAAGAGAAAAGTATATGAGAATAAAGAGTTGAGAAAAACACTGATATTAAAATATGAAATGTTGATATCAGTTTAAATAGAAGGCATCTTAAAATTGTTTCTTGTCCAGAATAACTTCATATCACAGCAAGCTGATATTATTTACCTAATAAATACTAGTATTGAATAACTACCAAGTTTTCTTTACAGAGATGCATGTAGTTTCAACGTGGTTTTGATAGTCAACCAAGCATTGGACAGAGAGTATCTCAGTACAGACATTATTGAGGATCCCAGGGTTGCAGATTGATGTTGCTATGACAAAGCCTCCTGACTCCTGAGCACTGACAAAGGCAATTAATTTCTTTTGGACTGATTCTATAGTTCTCAACTGACATTCTGGATGGTGACTTTATCCCCTATATGGATGAATTTTCACTGTTGATTAAAGGCAACAGGCAGAAAAAAGCCACAATATACCTGACAATTATGCTCCTCATTGTACTCTAGGAAGTTGGTGTTCTACTATATCTTCCTCAGTCTCCTGTGAGTTTTCTAAATGTGAATCTGTATCTCAAGTTCCAATTATTTGTAACACTGACAGGATGCAGTTACTAAGATAAATGTGCATTAGGGCCAGCCAGCCATACTCACAATTTGCCAAGACAACAGTGTGTATCTGACAATCAGCCCTCCACGCTTTGAGGTAAATGAAAATGTCCATAGAATTCTATCTCTTGAGTAGTTTTCAAACCAGAATGGCTAAATTATATACATATGGGGAAAGAAAAAAAAAAAACTTAAGATACTTTCGTATTCAGTGCAATAGATTTATAGATAATATAAACACATTTGTAATCATAAAGAAACATACACATAGAATTTGGATTTGGATGTTTCACAAAGGAAACATTAAGACTTTTATTGCCCTAGTTTTGAAATTAGGATGCATCATGGAACATTCAAAGGTGGAGCCCTTCACATCTACTGTCATTAGGAGCTTGTGCTCAAACTGAACTGTGGGACCACTGCCCATTCTGTGTCTCAGCTTCCTGGCTGGAGACGAGAGCAAGCTACTTTTCCAAAGTTCCCGTTTCATGAACCACCTTCACAACAGTCTCAAGTAACTGAAACTCAATGACTTTGGGCTGAAAACTCCAGAACCATGAACCAAACAAAAGAATGATCTATATCATGACTTCCTTTCAGAAATACACTCATAGGTAGAGACTACAATTCCAACTCATTGTTAGCTTCCCGTCACTACTATTACAAAGCAGTGCGAATCTGGAAGCATAGAACACATCATCTTGATTTACTCTTCATTCAGGAGGCTGCACTCCTACATGGGCCCCACAAGGACAAAACCAAAGCATTGGAGGCTTGCTTTCCTTTGGAGATTCCACTGAAAGCTTAGCTTTTCACTTTTCAGATTCCCCAGGACTGCAGGGTTCCTTAGATAAAAGGTCATTTGTCATTCAAAACAAGTCTGGGTTGATGGAGTTGTTCCCAGACTTCCTGCTGATAGTGAGATTCCTGGCATCTTTTTCACTTCACAGAGTCCTGTGATTACACAGGCAAGTTCAGGTAAACCAAGATGGCATTTCCTCTGAGGAAATGCATCTTCTAAGTCTCTGTTTTCAGGTACACTGAAGTACTGAGGACTACTTTATGGGGAATGACTGACTTTACCCACCATATTATAAATGTATAGCACTATATCTGGGTACAACTACATTAGGGGAGGATACACATTGGTTTGTTTTTCTGCCTTTAAAAGAAATACTATAAACCACTCAATGTTAGTGGTCAAAGAAATGCATCCATGTTATTGTGTTTTACTATCATAATGACAGGAGACAAGATACAAAGATTATTCTGTGCAAATATGGACTTTTTCTTCTTTTGCTTTTGTTTTTCTAGAAAGGGTTTCTTTGTGTAACAGTTTTGACAATCAACCCCTTTTCCAAACTAACAAAAAGGCAAAGAGGGAATATGTAATTTAAGAAAATCAGAAGTGAAAAGAAGGACAGACACAGAGGAAATCCTGAGAATCATCAGGTCATATTTCAGAAAACTGTACTCCACAAAATTAGAACATTTAGAGGAAAATGACAATTTTCTGTATAGATACCACATACCAAAATTAAATCAAGAACAGATATAAGCAATTTAAATAGACCTATAACTTATAAAGAAATAGAAGTAGTCATCAAAATCTCGCCCCCCCCCCAAAAAAAAAAAAGGCCCAGGACCAGATGGCTTCATCGCAGAATTTTTCCAGATTTCAAAAAAGAGCTAATACCAATACTTTTCAAAATATTACACACAATAGAAGCAGAAGGGACATTCTCAAACTCTTTTTATGAGGCGACAGTTACCCTAGCACACAAACCACACAAAGATTCAACTAAGATAGAGAATTACAGACCAATTTCCCTCATGAATATTGATGCAAAAATACTCAACAAAATACTGCAAACCTGGAACTTTCTTTGCAAACCTATCTGGCCTTGAACTCACAGAGATCTACCTGCCTCTGCCTCTCAAGTGCTGGGATTAAAGGTGTGTGCCACCACTGCCCAGCTGGTCTTTCTTCTTAGCTTATCCTACAGCTAATGAAATTCTAGAGATGTGATGGAAGAAGCCCAGCCATGGCAATGGAGGCTAGGAAGCTGAGCTTTGCCTGAGTAAACTATGGGTTAAACTCAACCACAGCTCTACTGCAAATAAATTAAAGGTAGAGGAAACCTAGAGGACATCTTTCTCAACAACCAAAGAGTGGGGAAATCTATTAGTCAATTATCAATCTCAGCTGCGACAAAAAAGTATGCCATCTCAAACAATATGAAATTAATGCTTTACTCTGGCTCCATTGCACAGACCTGATCAAACTGAATTTGTTGATGTTAAAGCTAATAACAACTGTAATTTCCAATGTTTTCAGTGAGCCTTTCTTCATGGTTCTTCAACCAACAATCATGTGATAAAAGATTCCTCAGTTTTTTAAGACTTATAATTTTACTCTTCTATGGGTTCTCACTGTGGTCCTCATACTGATTTCAGATAGTTCTGTCCTTTACAAACTGTAGGGTTCTGCTAGACACACTCTGTCTTAGCATCTGTGGACTCCACCTTTGTGTATCTGCTTTTCCATGTTCACCAAGAGGCAATGTTTGGTGCATTTTTATTATCTTAAATATAACCAAAAGGCTAGGAAGACCTTTCTAGCTCAATATGATAGCTGCTAAAAGACTGAAACCCTTAAGTAGCTGCTTTCCTGAACCATACCATAGGAACTAGAGAGGAGACTGGGCTATCTGGAAACCACAAGGCTCTATGCTCGAAAACCCACAGAGTGCATATTGAATGCTTGGTGTTCAGACTTTAAAAACTAGAACCACATTCTAAAACTTCAGGGCATAGACTGACTGGTAATAGATGTCAATAAAGATGTGTTGGATGAATCTAAACATATCCTAAGTTGATAAATTTTGTTAATAAAAAATTAAAAAGAAAATACATTCTCCAGCACTTTAGAGAAGGCCACTCTAACATGGCCCCCTCTGAAGGTTACTAGTCTTCCAAATTATGTGATTTATTAATTCATAATGATCTGAGGTATTTTAATTCAGGAATGCATTCACAGTGGCCAGAAAATTTTGTCACAAGTGAAGAAATGAGTTTTTGATTGTTTAATTTTTAAGAAAACTTTCTTTTCTCATTTTACATGCCAATCCTAGTTCCCACTCCCTCCCCCTTTCCCATTTCTTCCTCCTTCTCTCCACCTCACCACCCCATCCACTCCTCAGAGAGGGAAAGGCTTCCTATGGTGAGTCAACAAAGTCTAGCACATTGCTTTGAGGCAGAACCAAGGCCCTTCCCACTATATCTAGGCTGAACAAAGTATCCCTCCAAAGAAAATGGGTTCCAAAATGCCAAGACAAGCAATAGGATAAATCCTGGTCTCACTGCCAGTGACCCCAACAGTCTGCCCCAGCCATATGACTGTCAGCCACATTCAGAGGGCCTACTTTGGTCCTATTCTGGTTCCTTCACTGACCAGCTGGAATTGGTAGGCTCCCATTAGTTCAGGTAAGCTGAAGAAATAAGTTTAAATATATATTTTTTTCTTTTTATATGTGTTTATTTAATTGGCATGTAGCCACGTGCATGCCAAGATTTGTGTGTAGATATGAAAGGGTGGCTAGTAAAAGTAGGTTATTGTAGTCTACCATGTGGGTTCCTGGAACCAATCTCAGCTCATTGGGCTATGTCAAGAGCCTTTCCAAATGAGTCACCATGCTTCCCCTAATGTTATGGTGTTCTGAGATGAACACCACCAGTGAAGAAGAATTATCAAGTGCTGCCTAATATCTTTGACATTTTGGTGGTTCTGAAAGCAAAACTTAATGAAGAAGGCACAGAGGTATAAACAGCAGAGACACTTCCAAATAGGTTATAGAAAGCTCTCCAAAGATAAACTGATAATAAAAACAACTGAAAACAGAACACACATATTTCATGGTGCAGGACAACATGCCCCATCACTTAAAATAAGATTCCAATAGAGATTTTGAAGACATGGAAGCGATCTCAGAGCATAGTAACATTTGATACTGTAAGAACACACTTTTTTAATAAACATTCATATCAAGAAAATGGAAAAATATACTTATTCTGTCTTGACAATATAGGTTTTCAAAAGAAAATGATAAGTACAGGAAAGAGTGATTATATTACCTGAGTGGCTCTGCAGTGAAGGTGATTAACTATCCAGGTTACAGTGTCTTCATGCAGACTTTACATTTGAAATTGACTTACTTTAGGGAGTCTGATTCTCAAATGCTGACAGTAGTTATATTTTGTAGGTCAATAGTAAACCACAGAAAAACTAAATAAAACACACTCTTAAAGCAGCAAGTCCCTAAAGGACAAAGAAACTTCTTAAGACTTGAGGTACAAGTGGAATAAGTACAAAGGAAAACATAAAAAATTGAGGGAAATTTTAAATATAAACATGTTGAAAGTAAGGAAATAAAAATAAAATCGAGTATATACAAAATATCATAATCACTGCTATACTAAAAGAAGGAAAAATGCAAAATTGTTTTTCTTAAAGTGATGACCATTAAACAAAACTGCTTTTAAAGTATTCAAGACTTGTTACTAAAACATATTACTCAGTTTTTAAAATAATTGCTAAGTAAACGATTGGAAAGATTACAGTTATGATTCTTCATTGTAAATCTCCTTGTGCAATAAAAATATTAAGAAGACGAATCAATCCAAGTGTTATTTCTCAGGGTTGATATTATCTGAACATGTTTTCAAAATTCAGTTTAAGGGTTAGCATGAACAGAGAGTGAAGCTCATTTCCCTGTCCTCATTCCCTGTAGTGATAAATGAGAAAATCATGCCTGGTGTTCTGAACAAACCAAAAAAGACAACAAATGCTTCTCCCAACCTCATTTCTGTCGGAAGTGGGTCCTCGGGTCCTATCACCATTGGTCATTGCCGTTTTCTGTGAATAACTGCCCTGGTGATTGTCTATGTCCCCTAAACCTCTTTCACATGCTTTTGGAAGATCAGTGTGGCAAACACTAATTCTTTATTGCCTGACTTCACTGCCTATTTCCATTTAACAGCATACACATGCCATTATAGTAGTGGGTAAAATATGGGTTTCTCTGCATCTGACTCAATCTCAGATGAATCGCTGTTTATTTGCCTCACAAATTTTTTCACCAATTACTACTAATTTCTGTGTCCACATCTTCACCTTCCATATTCCACTAAGCTCTGTGACCCTCTTCTGTTTACATCACATGGTAAGAAATAGAACATGTCTACTAGGAGTACACCCATACACAATCCTACTTGCTGCCCTGCTTCTGAATGCCTTGCTCTTCTTTCTTGCATTTTTAATTATAACTCTTAAAATTTCATAAATCATACTAAAAAATCTGAGGGTTTTGATCACAGTTGGAGGTTTGGCCTGTATCTTTTAGCCTAATTGGGATTTCTAAGCCTAAAACAAGCACCACGAGCCTGAAAATACTAAAAAAGAATCAATGGAATGAAATCATACTTTCTAGTTTATACATACAACAGAATATTTGTCTTGCTTTTGAATACAGTACATAACATTGGTGTATAAAACAATCACCTAAGGATAAAATAATATAACTAGTTTTTTTTATAATTTATCTTGTATAATGTAAAGCATCTCACAAGCAAAAAGTCTATGACATAAATATCATTTATGGAAGTTTTGCTGACTTAACACAGAATACCCAGTGTATTAAGATAGTGGGCCAATGGAACTCAGAAGTCATTTCTCGAATATTTTCATGGAATCTTGGTGTCTCATATACTCCAGGGTTTCATGACACAAGCAAATGAAGAACAAAGAACAAAGACACAGATATAAAGAAAAGTGCAAAGATAAGTATTCTTCATGATTTTAGAGCCCAAGAAATTTTATTATTGTGACAGAAGGTAAAGTCAATAGTTCTAGATCCCCAAGATGCCCTCTGCTTCCACTCAGCACTAATGACCATTTTATATAGTCATAATTCCATGGCTGAGTTCCATGGTGGTTTGACTATTAAATCAGTGAAATACTGAAATGTTTTGAATGAAAACAAAAACTACCATTTACATAGAAATAGGACCTAGTAATGCAAGACAGAACCTGCATGCTTCATATGCATGGTCCTGGGAACTGTCAGGGCATAAAAATCAGACTATGCTAAGAAAGCTAATAATATACTGCCTATTCTTCTGTATTTCCTAGGTGTTCAAAACTGATTTTGAAGTAAAATCATAGACTATATAGCCAAGGACCAAGATGAAAGACTGCTGATGCTAATTATGGGCCAAGACAAATTCAGCCTCGGCCCCCAGATGCAAATGCCAATATAAAAAGGCTATAGTTAAGTGGACTCATCTAAGCATACATATAAACAAGAGTGAAGATCTCTATACATATGACATAAGCTTGGTCCTTTGGAGGAAATGAGTTTCTCAAAAGTAAATCCCAAAGCACATTTCTTGCATATGGGGAGAACAGAGAGGAATCATTTCCTCAGGTTACTACTAAGCCTGCTTGATTGCTCAGGCTTTGCCACAATAGAGGTAACTTCCTTAAATGGACCCTCTGTGGAAGCAGTAGGCGCAAGTTTTCTAGATACAGACACCTGGAGGGAATAAAGAGTAAGTCAGTACTTACAATGAAACGTAGAACAAACAGTTGATTCTCAAGCAAACCAGTAACGCAAAGAAAAGAACAAGTGTTGCGTGTTGAGTGAGATTCAGAAAACATAGCAGCCACAAGAAATGTGAATATAGATCTATACTTTGACTAGTGACTTGCATCTAAGTACAATGGACAGTGCTAAATGTGATAACGGCATGAGTGGTATGTATATGCTTGTTCTTATCAATTGCCAATGGATACTGAAGAATTAATGGGGGAAATTTTCATTATGGCTCGCAGTTATTTTAAATATGACCCCTTTCATTAGCAGATAAGATTGGAAAATTGCTGAAAATGTTGAAACTCAGTAAAGGATGCAAGAAGTATTGTTCACTTTGTCTTGTTTGCATTTTTTAATCCATAAGAAAAAAGCTATAGGGAAAATAAGTGTATTGATTTCCTTATCTCAAAAAAAAAAAAAAGACCATTTGTGCCTGCCAGGTAATGTGTCCAAGTTTTATAATTGTAACAGAAAAGCCCAGATATATTTAAACTCATATGGAATCACAGTTGGGGCTTCTGAACATATGAACAATAATTAAAAAACATCTGGGGAAAATGCAGATTGAGAGTGCTGGGGAGAGAGCTTAGAGAGATGGCTGGGTCAGTGGGAAAAGTGTTTCCTGTGCAGGCATAAGGACCAGAGTTCAGAAATCCAGCTTCCATGTAAGAGTTACGTATGTGTCTATAAGCCAAGCATTGAGAGAATCTAGGCAGATAGACCCCCAAGAGCTTCATGGTAAGTCAGGGTTGTTGTTTAGTGGGATTTAGGTTCATTGAGAGACTGTCTCAAAAAACAAAAAGGTGGAAAATGATAAAGATACCCGGTGTTGACCTCTGACCTCTGTATATGCATGCACCTACACATATCTATAAACACACACGTGCGCGTGAATACTTGCCCAAAGACACTCACATGAGGTTTGGAGAAAATGAATATTAACAAGGTGTTTGATGGGCTAATCATTAACTATGTCATGGAAGAAGTAAGGAACTCTGTGTGAGGGAAATTCAGTAAAGATATGAAAAAAATCGAGCAGGAAATAATTCTTTTTAGTGTCCTGCCAGCACTACTCAACCTCCTTCAAAACCCAGATCAAGTGATGAATGTGTGACTGCGGCTAGCCCGCTTGGATGCTGGGCGCCTAGTCCTCTGAAATCGCACAAAGCTTGGTCTGTAGTTTCTTTCAATTTTGTGAAGGAAGCCATACTGAGTAGTGCAAGCACCACAGTGTGGTGCCTGAACATGCTGCAGGAACAGGGGGAGCGTTAGATGCATGAACAATACTAAGGGAGGAACCGATGAAAGAATCAGAGAAGTTGTGTGGTCAGAGCATGGGAGCATCATAGACTAAAGACATCATTAAGTCATCACAAAACAATTCGAAAGAAGCAGAAACTCTCCTTAGTGCTTTCCTGCCAGAGATCTGTGTAGGTTGCTTTGTTTTAGCTAGACTTAATGCACACATTCTCTTTTTGTGGGTGATTTGTCAAATATGCCAAGGTAGGACAAGTTGAAGTTTGTTTTTTAATCTCTTGCTGAGCACAGAAACTTTTCATTGAGCTCTATCACATCCAGAGTTATTTTTATTTGATTCGCACTTGAAATACCCCTGCTGCACAGCATATTGAATACTTTATTGGCCATAAAATGTGTTGTTGCAATTAGAAAGTTTCTTTTATTTTCCGAGCATCTTGCCTTTCTAGAGGCATTTAGCAGTTCGCTGCTGTTTAGCTGTTTTTCAGCAAGGTATGTGACTTAGCAAAACTGAACTGAGAATATGGTTAAAGTCCCTGCGTGTTATATTTATTCTGAGGTCCACAATCAAGCTGGGCATAACAGTGTGTGGGAAGACTTTTCAAACCTCAACTATAAGGAAATTCTAGAATACTAGGTGATACAGAGGGGAAAAAAATATTCCACTAAGTAAATTGGAGCAAATTCCCTTAAGAGCTGGCCTTATAAATCATTCAACTTGGTCAGGCTCTGGAAGCATTAAGTGCTTGCTTTTTCAAGCTGTTTTAGGGGCAATCGCCGCAATGTGATATTAGCAAATAGAACAGGAAATTCCTGTGCCAAAAGCCACCTCCAAACATTACAAACTCCAAATTCCCGGCCTGAAGTAAGATTTGGAACTGGGAACTCAGTGTGAACCATGTTTCAGATCCTGCAGACAGAGGTCTGGACTTTGAGATTCGCCAGTAAATGAGAGCTGAATTATGAATGAACAAACGTAAGAAGAACTTCCATTTGGTATCTAAAGAACAGATCTCCATTAGTTCTAATAAGTAAACATCAAATCAGAATGTGTGAATTGCAAGAGGACTGGTAGCTAAACCCTCTAAATTATCTCTCATCCGTTTCCCTTTATGAATACTTCACTTTAATTTCAGAGTTGGGGGCAGGGGCTCCTGATTGTGTCTTCTGGTCTGAGGGCTAATCTGGGCTGTTTCCTAGCTGCTCTCAAGGAAAGTAGCTGCAGAAGCATCATGACATTTGGAAAACTACAAAAATCATTGCTGACACCTAAAGCCTCTGGAAATAGGTTTTGCTGCCACCTTGATGCTCGGGAGGAGATGGTTCTAGGAAAGCCTCCAGGGTCACTCTCACGCACGCTGCGGCATCATCTTACCTGTGTCCAGACAGCCAGAAGAACACAGGCAAGGACTTCAGAGCCACAGCTTACCTGCACAAAGAGTCTCTTCAGCCTTGTGGGTACTGGTGATGTAGGAGAAATGTGTCCACCTCTGAGACATCCCACTTTGCTGAATTAAAAGGCACATATGGCAAGGGCTTCTATCTCCCCAAAGCAATCATCTTACAAAGCATCCTACAGGCAGTTATGTGTTTTTCTATTGTTTTTCTTAAGTCTCTCAATCATTTTTTTTAGAATCACAACTGTCAGTGGGTAAAGGAAACAACTTCCAGTTGCCTTATTAAAAATACGCTGAGGGGAGGGAAGGCTCAACAGGAAAAATGCTTGCCTCACAAGACTGGCATTGTGAGCTCAGATGCCCCAAGTCTACAGAAAAGGCAAAAGCAGAAACGTAAGTGGGTATAGTCACAGTGTGCCCCGAAAGGGGGATGGGTGGTAGATTGGGAGACTGCACATGCTCACAGGGCCCGCCAGCCTGAGGCACACAGCAGCGCAGGTGCAGGAGCTCTCTCACAAGCAGGGGAGGAAGTCAAGGAGCCACACCTGAAGGTTGTCCTCTGTCCACACATGTGCTATGGCATGTGTTCTCTCACACACACTATCTCTGCCACATTTGCCATTATTCCTCTACCCAATACCATCCCATACTCTAGCCCTTAATTACTTACAGGGCCTTCACTATCCGTTCATTATCTGCTCTTTCTTAGAATAGTCACTAATTGGGAGCAAATACATTTTTTTTTAAAATGATGTTGTGTCCTGAACCAGGGACTTTCTCATGGCAGTCTAGGATCTGATGCCAATCAGCAGGAATGGTCCCTAATCTCAGAGAAGATGCCACAATGGATTTATTTGGAGCTCATCAAGTACTCCGTTGATGAAGCTAGAAAAAGAGATGTATTTGTTTCTACTTAATTGCTTGTTTTGATTTGCTTAGTACATGTGTCTGTTTACATGTGTGGGTTCATGTATGTCACAGCACACCTGTGTAGGTCAGAGGACAACTTCTGGAAGTTAGTTCTCTCTCTCTTTCTCTCCATTATGCAGGTTACAGGGGTTGAACTCTGGTCTTCAGGTTGGAAGGCCAGTTCCAAGATACTCATTTAGATATAACTGATGAATTCCTTCAGCATTGCTAAGAAAGCCACATACTAATCAAATATCTGCTTGAAAAACTGATGGGTTAACCAAAGATCTTTAATGAAGCTATTGGTAATATCCAGAATATATTTACCAAAAAATTTCTTTGGATTTTATATTAATAAAATTCGCAGAAAAAAAATCCTGATGTTTCGGGAGTGACAACGTCTTAGGAATTCGTATACACACAATGCCTACATTTGTTCATAGAGTCGTAATGATCTTTCATTATGATATGGCTAAACTGCAACAATGAATTGCATTTCCCCTTCAATTGTATAAGAAGCAATAAATGTCACTACAACCACTAAACATCCCAGGCAATATAGACAATATAACAGGATTTTACTTTTATGAGTCTGCCTCCCTTTTAGAATCACAGTATTTGTTTAAAAAGTTAAAACTATTAGTCTACATTAAAGAAATACCAAAATACAATTTCTAGCTGAAAACACAGGTTCTTTTTCTTTGTCTTTTCCAGTTCCTACCAAAATGAAAGCATCACTCCTCATTCTATTTGGTAATTTTGGAATTTTAGATCTTTTTTTGTTTGTTTGCTGTCAACTGATTTGTTTTAATGTTTCCATTAAGAAACATATGAGCTGGCTATCATCAGCATTCTCTCTCAGTTGAAGCCTTTCACATAAAGTCTGTACATGTATTTCTTAGCTTAGTAACCATATGACTTCTTTAAAAGGGCCACACATCTGCTTTGATAGTTCTAGAGCTTTTATGAAATTATTTATCTTGAACGTGAATCAACAAATGATCCAGAAATTTATCAGTCTGCATTCAGAGACATTTCTAAGTAAATGTAAAATGTACTGAGAGATAAAAGAAAATTAAAATAAATGATATGACACCTCCTTGTATAACAACAGATCTCTGACAATAAAGAAAACAAACCTGTGTATGGGTCTGAATGAATGTTCTACACATCATGAAATGAATGAATAGGTTTATTTCACCATGGATTCCCTGGCCAGTGTTCTGCCTTAGCATAGACTCATAGTGATGAAATTAATGGATCCTGGTCTGACACCGCGAGCACATGTTCATCTCTCTTCCTTATGGTTAATTCCTGGAAACCATTCGCATTAATGGAAAGCTATTATGTACTTTGAAAATAGATTTTGGAATTTGCATGTCCATGTGGGTATTTCTTTTTGGTAGAGAGCTCTGGGCTGCCTTAATAAATTATAAACAGAACTCTTGGACCCAGCAGTCTTGGGCTTGAAGTGTGAATTCATGGGGTGTTAGCAATACAAATAGTACTTACATGAACCCCCTATTTTTTCTAAGTTAGGTTTGTCACACAATATATGTTTCTTTCCAGAAATATTAGTTGGAATTGAATATTGTCTCCAGGGTTAGCAATTAAGTCCCGTAAATGACTTCTTGGAGATAACAACAATGAGTAGACAAAATTGCTTGGGATTCTTGGTATTTACAGCTAGGTATTAGGTCAGAATTGCCACTAAAAATTTGATCTCCATAGATAAAAAGGCACAGGTTAACTTGAGACTCCTAACCATCAAGTAGGTACCCTAGTGTATGTGATTTGACCCTCAGCAAGTTACTCATTTGCAAAATCCATATAACAAACAAACAAACAAAAAAACCTCCTAAATTTAAGTGTAAGAAGTAAATTCAGAAAATATGTGCTTAAAACAAAGACAGGCACACCAGAAAATAACAAATAAAATGTTATGGCTATTGGTGGCTATTGATTCTTTTAGTAAGAAGAATAGGAAAATTCATTCAATAAAACATTGGGATGTCTTTGTGTTCTGGGTACTCTGGGTATTGGGGTAACAGTGGTAAAAGAATTGGGCATTTTCTCTGTTCTTGGGACACTATTTCTGGTAAGGAATAGGTAGGTCAATGACAACAGGGATAAATGCTATGAAAAACAATAAGACAAAGCAATGCAACTAGAGAGTAGCTTTAGATGTCCCTGCATGGGACAGTGTATCTGAAAAGGCATTTTAAAACACCTCTCTGCAAGTGGACAGTTGGAACTTTGACCTAAATAGTATCAAGGAGACATTAGAACACCATACAGACATTCTGCAGGACTTTGGCAGTCTTGCTTAAAATGCACTTTCAGGCCTTCTTCAATTGGTAATCAGCATACAATGAGGCTTCCAAATAGGTCTTAATGTCTGAACTTTCTTCAGTCCGCTTCAACAGAGAGCTGGGGAAAGATGAATAGGGAATGCACCAGGGGCTTTGGTTGGGGCAGGTTTCAAACTGTGACCCTTGTTGACTGGGCAAGATGGGCTCATGTTTTAGCCACCCTCGTGTTGCACTATTTCACATGTAATGCAAAAGTGGAGCAAAATTATTTATGGAAAGCTTCTGGAAGGCAATGTGCACGGTGCAGAGAGAACCTCCTAACAGTAATTACTGACACTCTTGTCATCCGAGGATATGATATTTGAGGGCGTGATGATGAAGAGATGTGCTCCGAGCCCTGTAGTTCTCTGTTCTAGAATATCTGTAATATAATATATATGCTATAACGTATAAATATTATATTATAATATACATCTGTAAGTGACAATGTCAACAATACCGACTTACTGGTCTTATTTCAGAAACTGGCTGAGTTGTATGAAGAGCTGCTCTGAATGGTTCCTGGTATGCAGCCTAACTCTCCAAGTGTTTGCTCATACAATCATGAATGACATTGCAGTTGACCTTAGTAAAATGCAATCATGGGATCATAGTCTACTTACTATGAAAGAAAGTGCTGCTGGCTTCGAGGACATAACAAACCAGGTCTTCTCAACCAAAACTTCTTGATAAATACAAAGTTCATATGCATGCCCTTGTTTTGGCTCCTCAAAATGTAAAATAAAAGATAATAATGACAATTAAAATTTTCTGCTCAAAAAAATAAGATTAAAATCCTTGCCATGAATATTTTTGCCACATTCTGGATATTTTAATTTATTTATTTTCACTAAAACTGAATCTGACGATGACTATAAGTTCCTACGTCAGCCCCAGCTGCCTTGAGTACAACATTTAAAAATGACAAAAATAGTTGTTAACACATTGCTTTCAGTAGAAATGCACGCCCGTGTTCAAGAGCAAAGATGCTCTGGATTTATGGAGTCTTTTATTCCAAAGATTTTCTGAGTCGGTGTTACCCAAACACAACAAACATGTCACTTTTCTCAGATATCAGCAGTTGATCTATAGATTACATCTCTCTCCGACTCTGTGCTTATTATGGCATTAATGCTAAGTTCCAAAAGTTGACTGATACATCAAGTTTGGCAACAAGAGCCAGTTATGTGGTTGAAGCCTTTCAGGAGCTGACTTCTGAGTCTCCCTGGGTAAGCAGACTGCTAAGATCATATCATAACAGTTTGCTGCAATACACTTTGTCCAAATCCTTGCATCCATGTTCTTGCCACCATTTTATACCTGTCCACACACTGCTGAGCATGTGGGATGGAGTTAGAACAGAGGCTGAAATCTTTATCCTTCACTCTGAGTGAATCTACTGTTCTTACTGTTCCTTTAGATTCCTGCTCTTGCTTCCTTGCTCTCCTTTATTTTACTGACAAGAATACTGTTGTAGCTAAACTGAATAAACAGTACATAAATACTATAGGTCTTGAATTATATATACTTATATAGCTGTTCTCCTACTCAAAAAATAGCATTCAATCATCAGAGGTGTTAATATAAATATGAATAAGGATGTCCTCACCCACGGCATAGTTATGCAGCTCAGTTGCTCATGGTTTTCTGCACAGAGAGCAACTCATTTGCACATCTTCTCTCATAAAGATTCCTTTCTTGATGATCTGATTCCCAAGTCTACATTTATCCAATTTCAACGAGTTGCATTAGTGGTTTCTTCAATGATTGTTCATTCAATCATTAGTGATTTCTAGTAATAATAAAAAAATTGAAACAGCACAAGAAACAGCCTCATAATGATAGTGCTAACAAAATGGGTAGAAACACTCAGCACCTACTCACCTAATCATGCTACCAATAACTAGCAATGGCAAACACTGGCTAACTCTTAGTTGAGAATTAGATACACGTTTCTAGTAAAGCAATATCTAAAAACTGTTTAATAAAAATAGCAGACTGGGGCTTTGGATATGGACTTTGGAAAGATGACTGTGCTCTGCTGGCAGCACTGAAGAGTGGAGAGAGAGCCAGAAAGCCTCCAGCTGTAATTACTTGCCATCCTAGTGGTCCTGAGTTGTCAGCTGTCAGCTCTCAAGCTTATTCCTCATCTAGAAAAAGAGAACGAACAATGGTCTGAATTTTTGCAATTTCTCCCAGGCGTCAAGCCAGAATTTTAAATTTTCTACTTGTTGCTTTGTAAAGGAACACCCTGCTCAGAATGAAATGCAAGTTGTTCACAGAGTCCATCGCGATAATTTCCTGCATGCTGTAGCGCAGCCATCACAACCTGACAAAATGGCCTCTAAATCAAATGAGAGTATTGACTTAAAATGTTACTGACTGACCAGCAACTAAATGGAGGGCATTAATGATCTGAATGTAAAATGTCTCCATAACTTTGAGTATTTGAAAACTTGATCCCTAGTTTGTGGAGCTATCCCAGAAGGTTATGATACATATAGGATTAGCATGTTGGAGGAAGTGAGTCACTGGGGAAGGTTTTGATGTTGCTCTATTCCCTGTCCTAACATTGTTGTGACTTGTAGACTCATTATGATCTGCCTGCATCTCACAAACCTGTTGTGATGCCTTCCCCACCGTGATGGACTGGGCCATAAACGGAGTCAAAATTAAGTTTTCCTTCCCTAACCTGCTGCTTCTCAGAAAGCTGTCACAGCAACAAGGAAAGTTACGAAGTCAGCACTATGCCGAGTAGTCATGTGGCTGGAGCTTTTGTTCTCGTAGGAAAGAAATTATAAACCTCAGGAAATCAACTGACTCTGTATACTTGTGATAACTGACCAGAAGCACAGGCAAGCAAAGACTATACCTCTGCTTTAATGTGTACCTTATAAGTAATACCCTGAATCTCTTTCAACTATGTAGCTTCCAAAGTGATCCACTGCTGTTTCGAGGGTTTGGTAGACATGCTTTCAATGTGTGTTTTCCTAAAATGCACAAATAATTTTTGTTCATTAAATTAATAGGCACTATCTAAAATGTGGAGAAATGCATTATTATTAATTTTACCAAACTCAATTCAATACGTGAAGACACCTGTGGTGATTTGAAGAAGCATGGCCTCCACAGGCTCCTAGGTCTTGATTTATGGAAGACTGTGAGCCTGTGCCTTGTTGAGGAGATGCGTCACTAGGAGTGGACTTTGAGGTTTTAAAAACCCACTCTTATCATTTTTCTCATTTTCCTATGCTTCATCCTAACCAAGAGAGTAACAATCACCATGTAGATTCCATGTATCCTTCATAATGATCTCACTACAATGTACTTATAATCAAACAGAAAACATTAATGTTTATCCTTAAATAAGGAAAGCTAAATGGACAATGTCATCATACATTTCTGAAACAATAATCAAGGCATCAGTGAGATAGTGCATAGGGAGTCTATCTTGAATTACTGGAACCTATGTAAAGGTAGAGAGAACTGAGCCCACAGTGTTAGCCTATGGCCTCCAAATACACATTGTGGCACATATTCACCTCCCTCAATAATAATAATAAGCAGTTGTTTTAGTTAAAAAGAAAGTAAAATCCAAAACTCCCCCAAAAAGAATATGCCATGAATTAAAATTGAGCCCACACTTAGTGAAATTATAATCTTAATAAATTTTCATACATTTCCTATTTATCCCAAGATTAGAGGGGAAGATACTCTGTTGGTTAAAGGAGAACTGACTGTCTTCATTTCTTACTTTCGAAATTATAAATGACTTAGTGCAGTATGACTAAGCACCTCCCCCATGTTTTAAGTCTGGACAAGGCAATCTAGGATGAGGAGTAGGGTCCTAAAAGCCTATAAAAGAGTTGGAGACAGTCCTTTTCCGGCTGTTGTGAGTCCCACAAGAGGATCAAGCTAAACAATTATAATGTATATTCAGTGTGCCTAGTGTTAGCAGCGAAAAAACTGGGGGAAAGCTGTGGCTGGGATGTATAATAAATAGATAAATTGAAAAAATAAAAAGGAGTGACTTAATGCCCTAACACAGCAGAAAGGCATGATTATCTCTTCCACTCCTTATTCACTAGATGTCTAATTATAAAGATATTAAAATATATGATTCACTAATGACTTCAAGAAAAATCAGAAATAGCAAATTGAATGGCTTGGAGGATGAACAAACTGCAACCATGAAATGAGCCTAAGCAATCCCATTTGTAACAGCTACAATCAAATAAAATGCTTAGGAACTAATTTCATCAATGTAGTAAAGTATCTATACAAAAACAACCTTAAAATAATGATAATTGTGTTTAAAGAAGACACACCGAAAAAAGTTGAATTTCCATTATTTGGAATAAGTAATAGTTTTAAAATGTGCATATTGTACAGTATTATAATCTGCAATAAACCAAAGATCCCTCAACAATAAATCCATATGCACAAAAAAATACTATTGAGAAAGTTATCTTGTGGGAGAAAGGTTGACGTCTTCACTAAATGCTGCCTACAGACCTGAATGTGCAGATAAGCCAAATATAACAACACCTAAATTTCATAGTGTATTTTATTTCACCCAATATGTCCAGAATGTTATTTTAACAAATTGTCAACACAAAATTACTAAGATGTCTCACACATGTTAGCACCTAGTCTTTGCGTCTCTGGAGGGCATGTTCTATTTTTAGCACTTCTCAATAAGTGTCTACTTCATTTCAGCTGTTCATACTCATGTGTGACCTGTGAGTGCCCTACTGGAGAAGAGTGAAGAGCAGAGGGTTAGAAATTGTTTTCATTTCTTATAATGGGCTTCTCTTGCGTATATTCTTTGTGTTTATCTATTAGCTATTTACTCGTCAAGCAGTACCTAACTACCTAAGTAAACAAATTACTTTAGTATTATTCCATTAATGGAGTTCATGGGCCATTATACTTATACATCCTACATTTTCTGTTTTCCATATCTTACATATCTCTAGTGCCTAAAACATTTATCTGATTTCAAACTATAGAGTAAATTTTTAGCAAAACTTGCTCCTTCTTAAATGAATCTGAAAACAAAGATATATGCATTGTTCTTCCACTCCAGGCCAGCAAGGTTATTGTCCTTTCATTATCTATCTATCTATCTATCTATCTATCTATCTATCTATCTATCTATCTATCTATCTATCAACACTAAAGCCAACCTTCATAAACAAAGTTGGATTCTAGTGGCTGGCATTTAAACAATTCATTAGAGTTGGTGACCTGGAGTGACTGATTCTCTGACAAAAACCCAAAGGCTTTCAAACTGAAATCTCTAATTTTGAATGAAATGCTCATAATTTATATTCACATAAGAGTGAGGTGGTGAAGGAGAATGCCAGGTGGCTGGGAAGGAAGATGGTAGAAATGAAATTAGAAGGGAAGGACCCATGTGGTAGGCTGACAAGTGCTGACGTTATACTGCCTGACCATCTGGGACAGTTGCTTGGGACACAGCTCTTGTTCCATCTCTTTGAGAATGAATGGACAGATGCACAATCAATTTGATTTCCTTGTCAGAATATTCAGGAATGCATTGGTAATGAGCAGTACAGGTCACTGGATGACAGTTCCAGAATTGTTTTTGAGGTCACACAAATGAGAAGAACATTGCCCAAATTATCTGCCTGTTTCTGTTATCATTTAAACTGTGCTGGTTGCCTGTGCATCACAATAAACAATAACCACGGCTGTGCATTTTTCTAACACAATAGTGCATGCCACCAGGCACTCATTGTATACAGGGTGCTGGTGATTATCATCAGACACAGAGACTAAAATAGACTGCTGGTGGTGGTTTTGCTTTTTGTAGTAATGAAGTTTTCATAAGTATTGTCTTTTTACTGAGGAAAAAGAACCAGATAATAGTTTTCAAAACCAGCCATTGAACGTCATTCCATACACTACTAAAATTGACAGTTCCTTCAAGGATGTTCATCAAATCTTGGTTCCTATGAAAAAGTAAATTGACCAGTTTTTAGTGTCGTGCAGGAGTCAAGGAAATCCTTGGCTGTGGTAATGGTGGGGTCTGGATCCTCCTCAGGAGCTGCTTAGACTTGAACAAATCAGTTCTGCACTCTAAGCCTAAATTTTCTCAGAAAAACAAAGTTGTGAAAATTAGCCTGTGCTGTTCTGATGATTAAATAACCAAAGTGATTCTTTCTTAAGTAGGTGCCGACTTCTTCATTTCAACCTGGAAGGGGGCTTCTTCTTTACAGTAAGGAATGGAGGTGGTAAATGGAAGAAAAAGAATCACTGACTTATCTAAATATTTCAAGTTTGCTTTTTTTGTGGTTTGAAGAAAGAACTCTGAGCCAATACACAGAATTCAGGAGCAGCCTGTGAGTTATAATAGGCTTGCTAGGAAATGAATCGAGTGCCAGGAACTCCAGATCAGGAGAAAATTTATGCAATTAGATCATTTGGCCTAAATGTGATTATGCATTTTAGTAATGAACAGTGTGATTCTGTAGGTAAAGGCAGAATCGCTGAGGGCAGACAGCAAGAGATTGTTTCATCTATTGCACATGCTCTGCAGCCCTTTAGAAATGGAAATCATATATGCACAATATGCACGCATTTTCTCTAATGACTTGCTACAGCACGCCAACTGTTTGAGACAATTTACTCTGTGTGCAGTGCAGAGAGGATGTCGAAGAGCAAGCATAGGCACACAGCTATAATTCCAGCCAGGTAGGCAAGCTTGGATGTCAGGAGACAAGATAAAAAGCAAAGATGTTAAAACAGGTAAGACATAATGCCAACCATCATGCGGAGCATGCAACTTAGAAAAGTGAGAAAAGTTCAGTGTTTGAGTTTCTAAATGAGTTGGTATTTTTATGGAGAGAAAGCAGAAAAAAACAGAGCCCTGGGCCACACAGCATGACACCCAGGCATCTGCTTTCAGTAAATTATTTATATAAAAAAATGAAATAAATTGTGCCCTACTGGTATCTGGAGGCTGTGATGATTGTATCTGGATAGGATCAGAATTTCATATACACGCCAATGGCACCTTTGCTATTTAGAACTAACAATAGCAAAGAACTAACAATAGCTTCTGATCCACAGTCTGGAGGCCTGGTTCGCATGCGAGCCTGGGACCTCTTTAGACTCGGCACTCTTGGGGGTCTCAGAGGACTTGTGGTACTGTCTTGTTGATTGCATGCTGGACCTTGTGCTGCTTGGCACTGTGAAGCACCCAGCTTTCTCTACCCACAACAACCACTGACGGAAATGCAAGTGTCTGGGGAAGAATTGTGTCCTGGAAGGTCATCCTCTAACCTTCTTGCTTCTCTTACCAGAGTCAATTCAAATCTTTCTCCTCTATAGGGTTTCTTGAATAGCTTTAGTAATTGTTGGAATCAATACCTATTGCCCTGAGAGATGGCAATATTAAATAGCTGTGAGACTCTGTGTGTGTGTGTTTGCGTCTGTCTGTCTGTCTGTGTGTCTAAGCATGCTAGTGTGTCTGCCCATCTGCAAACACTGCGGCCTTGTCTTTGCAAACTTGGACTTTTTGGAGAAAGTGGGCAATCTAGATCCAAGGGCTATCTGCCAAGAGGACTTGCTCCCTGGGAAGAACCCGAGATCTGGAAGTGAGTCCTATACAGAGACACCCTCAAGAGTGAAGAGGAAGGTCATGAACATCAGTATGCTTGACTTGGGAGTGCCTCAGGACCCAAAGACTGTAGTATAGACTGCAGAGGAAAGTCAAGCAGATGAGGCACAGGCCTGTGTGACTGCAGGAAACTGCTTAGAAAAGGACACAGAGCAAGCAAGTACAATAGAAACATGTCATCTACAACAGCGACATCGTGTGGTGATATGAAGTCACTACAGCACAGGTTTTGCTCTAAACTTCCCTGGTCCCAGCTCCGTCAATGAGGTCTCCAGGACTATACCACAGTGACTGGAGGAAGCATAAGGTCAGGCATTCAGGTAGCTGTCCGCTAACAAGCAGGTCGCAAACAGAGCACTGCATTTATTAATCTTACTATTTTTTAAGGAAATGACAGGACGCGGTTGTGGTGTTTTGAATGAGAATTGATTCCAATAACTTTGAGAATGAGACTTTGATTTGTTTTGATTTTTATCCACAAATAATCAATTCCATAGCCACACTAATATGCTCAACATGTGAGCTTGAGGAAAACTGACGTTCTGCTTTTCATCTGAGAGCTCTAGACATCCCAATAGGCTGTGTTGTTTGACTTTAGATCCCACTGTATTAAAACAATAAACAATGCTGAGGCTGAGTGTGCCCTGGTCTGGTCAATGCGTCCTGCACGCCCAGGAGAAAGAGTGCTTCCCTGCTACTCTGAGAGGGCCCTGTTTCTGAGGCTTGGTTTGTTTCGTGCTGCCACCTGCTGGCAAACATGAGCATTTAGTTAAATGAAGAAACTTGCACACCCATTCTTCCTGTGTGCTTCTTTCATATTTCTAGACTTTTAGGGGCTTTAAGAAAGATTGCTACATATCTGAGATGTCAAAGAAGCTATTTCTCATGGTAATATTTTATAGATTCACTATAATATACAGACATAAGGGACACAATCATGATTCCAATACCCCTAGCCAGACCTTTTAAAACCATACCTCCTTGTCAACTGGTACTTCCACCTGAATTATATTGTCAAAAATCATGCTATTTCCTATCAGTTGTGACACTACACTTGTCTCAGATACGTGATGTACAAGTATATCAACGTTCTTCTGAACACTCTGTGGCCTACAGAAAATGATCTCATTTACCCAATCTGGAGTCCCCTTTTCCTTTGCTATTAAACGAGGTGATTTAAATTAAAGACTTCAATGATATTTATACTTAAAACTTTCTGTGGATTCATATTTTTCAGACATACTTGGGTAAGAGTTCACCCTGTGGAATATTCCTTTACACTGTGTGAATATATGTCACTGTGATTGGATTAATAAAAAGCTGATTGGCCAAAGACTAGGCAGGATTTTTGGAATAGAATGGATGCTGGGAAGAAGGGTAGAAAAAGAGGAGAAGACATGAGATTCAGTGCAAGCAGGATGGGAAGAACATGCATAAGATAAAGGGGACTCGGGACACCACAAAGACTTATAGAAATGGGTTAATTTAAGTTATAAGAATTAAGCTAAAAAACAAGCTTAAGCTATTGGCCAAGCATTTATAATTAATAACAAGCTTCTCAGGGTTATTTGGGGGAGCGGCTGGCAGTACTGAGATGATCGGTGGTCTAGATGGAAAATTCTGCCCACATCACCCAGTCCAGTATTAGTCATTGATAATCACTTATCACTATAATCTTCATATACATCATTAGGAATGTGCTCGCCCATTCCAAAAAGCTCATCATTTTAATGAAACACAATTTAAAAGGGGATACATTTAACTAGACGTCAGATGACTTATTGAGGAAATTGTACCTGAAGCTGACTAGGACCTAACAGAGGATGACACGCATCATAAATACTCTACTAAATCTGTCCACATGTACATGCACATAGACAGCACAGTCTTGATCATGGTGAGGCATGTATTATGAACTCTTACGCTAGAAGTCCGACAAATGATAAGCTAGAATATGCACTCCTGTTACTCAGCTATCTTAATGCAAACACAGAACTACACTTGTTTTTATTTTTCTATATTTCTTGAATAATATTTGCATAAATTTACACATTTTGTTTTCTTTTTCATACAACCATTAACAGAAGTTGAAGTTTTACCTCAAATACCTAGATCGGGGTACAGGAGACTTTAAATCTAATGGAGAGACATCTTAGGAAATACCTGCTGATAAGAATTAAGACATCCTATGAAAATAAGGTCTCTGCATGCATTAGCATGATGAAAGTATAAGCTAATATAATAAGAATAATAATAGCAGAGTGAAGCATGCTCTGACTTTATTATGCTTTGACTGCCCGCTCTTCTGTCACCAGACTGCCTGTGCGCAGACTGCAACTCAGCCACATTAATAATCTGACCTTTGGCTATAAACCTCTTCAGAGAATGAGGGGCAATGCAGCAGAATTCACAACACCAGATTACTGTGTGGAGTGTGTAACTGAATTTGTGTGTGTGTGTGTGATGGCAAAACACATTATTATACAACTCAGTTTTGCTCCTTCCTCTTTTCTGTGTCATTAATTTTTCTACAATAGGATTTTCCACAATGATGAAAAATGACACATTATTCCTTTAGAAGGAAATTAGATATGCCTAAGCATTCTACCATCATAGTTACATTTATAATAATTCATGGATATGGAATACTTACAGTGTTACTGTTCAAGTTTTACATATATATATATATATATATCTTTATATATATGCATATATGTGTGTGTGTTTGTGTGTGTGTATCTGAGGTCAAAGACTAAGCAAGCAAAGAGAGCAACCAAGTTAGCATTTGAAAATAATGAAACCATTAATAGCAAATATTTTCCTTCAGTATTAACTATTGTGTTAAGAATAAAAGTATGCTGGCATTTAGTAATAGTAAATTACATAAGAATCACAAAGGAGCCAGAATTAAAGGTTCTAATTACCAAAATATAATTTGTATATGCAATACTCAGTCTTGAATATAAGTTTGACTGGACTGAGAATGTCTAAGACATTTGTGAATCACATCTCTTTGTGTGTCTGTGGTGTTGGTTACGGAGTCATATGGATTACAAAGGCTCTGTCTTAATGGAAGGATTGGTCCATTGTGACTCAAAGTATGATGCCGTTATTAGAATATGGTACAAGGAAGGAGGTGTTGCTTAGCTGCAGGCTGTAAAGTGGGTCACCAAGTGGATTAAAGGTGTTCTTCGCTGCCATGAACTCTTCTTGTAATCCATTTCCTTCTGTATACCAACACCATGGCACCAACACCATGACACGCACTGCTCTGCTCTACTACACTCTCTGTACTATAATAGACTATGCCTATCCACTGCAGTGGACAATGTCCTCTCCACTACGATGGGCTATGCCCTCAGCTCTATAGTGGACTGTGCCCTCTCCTCTATAGTGGACAATGCCCTCTTCACTACGATGGGCTATGCCCTCCCTACTATGATTGATTATGCCCTCCCCAGTATAATGGGCTGACACCTCTGGCACAGTGAACTCAAGCAATTCCTGCCTTTAAATGATCATATTGGATATTTTGGACATAGTAATAAAAGTAATTAATATAGCACATAATGTGACACATTTGTTGATTAGCTTGATTCAGTCATTTATAACTTACTCATATAGTACAACATCAAACCAAGTGCTAATGTGTGTGTAAATCTTATTTATTAGTTATATTTTTTATAAATATGGGGAGAAGAGTATTTTTACAATGGAAATATTATTGAAAAGTAGGATACAATAAGAAATAACAAAGCCTTGCTAGAAGACATTGTGTTAAGTAGGAGTTCAGATGCCCAACCAACACTATAAAAAGACTTCTAGAGTGAAAATCACAGAGAATGGTATTGTTGGTCCCTCAAAAATTCCTGCTACAATAGAGAGCATGAGAGCACAGAGGGTTTTTAATGGCAGTAGCCAAGAATGAGAAAAGAAGACAAGGGACTAAAATTACAGAATCTGATTTTTGTCATCTGGGTAAACAGAAGTCTAAGCCACCAACACAAAGCTGGGAAGCAATAGAATATGCTTACCCCATTCACAAGAATTCAAAGGTTCCCCCAACTCATTGGGAATTCATAAAGAAATCATATCAAAAATAATAAACCACTTCAAATTCCACTAACAGGTCAGAGAGACCTTTCCTGGATTACGTTCTCATGTGTCCGTTAAACAACACACAGTCTTCCAACATATTCATCTTCTATTTTGTAAGACTGGATCTGAGAGATTGAGGACGCGCAGTGACCATGAACAGGCATAAGGGCATCATACCAGATATGAAGGGTCCAGAGAAGTTACCACACTGAATGTAAGTTTTTACCTTCCTCTACAGAAGCCTCCTTCCTTGTCTCTAACTTCCAGTAACCCACAGGTCATCTACTTATGACCACATAACTCAAATCTCTGTCTTTATCTTCATGTGATATCCTCTCTCATTGTTTGTATATTTTGTTATAAGGCTATAACATGTTCGATTAAAAGTCTGCTCTACTTCAACATGACCCATCTTAACTACACTGCATTGACTACGACCCTATTTGCAAATGAAGTGACATTCTGAGATACTGAGGAGTTTGACCCACATTTGGGGAGAGAGGCACAATTCAACTCATAACAAAGACATTCACATATGAAAAAAATTAAAGAGAATCTGTTGTCACCAAGCTTAGACTAAAATAGTAACTAAAAAAATTTCCATCTGCCCAAAGAAAATAAGTACAAACAGGGAACTGTTAGAACATAGGAAAGAAGAAAAATGTGAGAGGTAATATCAGCCATTCACCTCCACAATTTTAAATTTCATATTACAGTTATATAACACTTTGTAATACTACTTAGTATTCGCAACATGTGTAAAAAAAATGCTTACGGTTTATAAATGGTAGAAAACAGTGAAATTAGTTGAGCTAAATGCTCTCCTCCAAATGGTAAAATGTTGGCATCAGTGGACTTTCAACCAATGTATATATCAGTCACTAAAATTCTGTAGAAAATTACACCCTGAATTATTCTAGATAGGATGGAATCTGAAAAATGTTTAAGTATGAGAAAATAAGAAAATGTAAAAAGAAAACAAAAAAAAGAATTAGAAAATTGAACCCTCAATACAATAATACATACATTAAGTATAAATGAACTAAAATACCAGGAAGATTGTCTGGTATAGTGCATTAAAGGACCAACAACAGCCTGACCATATGAAACTTATTTCAAATGTAGTCATGTAGTTAGGTGAAAATTAAATGATAGAACTAGAAAACCTACATAAAGAATAACATAGAAAAATCAGTAGTGACTGCATTATTACTAGAAACTGTACATATATGAACAAGAGATTTTTTTCCTAGGCATTTATCTCAGGTAAATAAAAATCATGTCTATATTCTAAAAAATAATATAAAAATATATCTCTAAAAAAGAAGAACCATTTCCAAGGAAAGACAAGTGAAGGAAAGGAATAAGGAACAAAGAAACACAACTGCATAGTATTCAGATTTAGCATCAGAAATATTGCAGGGTTACAGCCATCACAAGATAATAATATTTTTTAAAAAAATGAGCGGGTGCACACTGGGAGTGTATGTGAAGAGAATTAAGGCTACAACTTTCACTACTGCCAAATAATGTTCAAGTACTAAAAATTAGTAAAGTGATACTACTTTTTTTTTTTTACTTATTTGACCAAAATAAGGGAATAGAAGAGAAAGGACAGAAGAAGAAAGCAGATAGGAAGGAAGGAAGGAAGGAAGGAAGGAAGGAAGGAAGGAAGGAAGGAAGGAAGGAAGGAAGGAAGGAAGGAAGGAAGAAGTTGGGCTGGAGGAAGGTCCCCTCATTTTATAGTAAGCTCTGTAAAATTATCTTCCATCAAAGCTCTACAAAGACAAAGGAAAAACTTACTAAATTCAACTATTCCTGTGCATTTCCACTGAATATGAAACACTGTCTTAGTTAGGAGTTTTATTACTATATAGGAAAGTGTTGATCATATCTCAAAGCTTGTAGGGAATAGTGAGGAAAGGAACTCAGGGCAAGAACTGATGCAGAGGCCATGGTTTTGTTTGCTAATGGATTGTTCAACCTGCTTGATTATACCATCCAAGATCACCCAACCAGGGATTGTGAACTGGATTTTCCCAAATCAATCACCAATTAGCAAATTGCCCCACAGATTTGCCTGCAGGCCTAGTCAATAGAGCCATTTTCTTGATTAAGACTCCTTCTTCCCAGGGGGCTCTGTCTTGTGTTTTATTGACACAAAAGCTAGCCAGGACAGACACTATCTTAAAATCCTCTCAAATGAAACAACAACAAAAACTTTCATGCTGAAAACAGTATTATAAAGCCCATAAGATACATTTCCAGTCTATTTCATTTTCCAAGGTGTCAGCTTGTCTGACAAACTTGCAGTTGCACAAGAATTTACTCTTCAAATTTATTAAAGTGACAGACTTGGAATCTGTTTAAAAAAACTTATATGTTGATGTAACAGAAAGAAAAAAAAAACAAACAAAAAAACCCCACCACCTCAAAAGTCCATCCATAACTTTCACCCACATTCAGAGGGTCTAGGGGCCACTGGCAGTGGCACCAGGATTTATCCTACTGCTTCTACTGGCTTTTTGGAAACCTGTTCTCTTTGGAGGGATACCTTGCTCAGTCTAGATATAGTAAGGAGGGCCTCGGATCGTCCCCAAAGCAATATGCCTTTCCCTCTCTGAGGAGTGGGGGGGGGGGTGTTGAGGAGGGAAGGTGGAGGAAATGGGAGGAGGAGAAGGAGTGGGAGCTGGAATTGGTATGTAAAATGAAAAAAGACAGTTTGTTTTCTTTATTCTATATAAAAATGTACAACCATAAAGCCAAATGCCTTTTTCTCCAAAGAAGTATTTTTATTTGGCTCAATCTAATGAAAATTCAACTATGGCAAGTCGGTGTGATGACTGATGCTCAGCAATCTCAGTGCCTGGCTCCTGTGCAGTGTTTTTGCTGATGACCACACCCTGCATTGATTCTGTATCTTCTTTATGAGAATTAACTTGATTACACTGTCTATGATTAATGTTAGGTTGACATTAATTTAATTTTTCCAAACTGAATGACCAGCTGATATTGCTTTGCATCCACATGTCTGTTAAGCTAAATTAGTTGACATCAAGCAAAAGTGAAATTATCCTTCAATTGTGAAAATATTCAGGGCACACCTTTGCCTCCACAAGTCCCTCCCAGAGAATTGTGGCTGAAATTTTATGGATGACAGTGAAGGAGACTTGGTCCAGCGGCTCTAGACTGCTAGTTTTCAGTTCTTGGTGTAAATCAGACTCACCTAAAGGGTCTCAAGGTAAAGTCACAGATGTCGAAATTTCATCATCTTCAAACAGCTTTATTAAGATACATCAAACCACCAACTCAACTAATTAAAATCTTCAAATCCATTTTAGGATGTTTTTATTGCCTCTTTAAAAGTCTGCCAAGTTAATTATCACTCTCTACTTTCCCTCCTCTGGTCCAGACAGAACCACTGATCTAATGTTTCTGTGTGGTGTAAGTGAAATTACACAATACATAATGTTTTGTTCGGCTTCTTTTACTTAGAACAAACTTCATGCATGTTCGAGAACACTACCACCTGGTTCATTTGTGATGTCCCATTACAGCCGCACACTACATCTCATTGAACTTTTCATCAGTTTGTGGATAGTGAACTATTTCTGCTTTGGGGCTATGGTGATTGATGCTATCAATCTTTCATATTCAAGTTTTTATACATGTGTTTCATTTCTCTTGATGCCATATATCCAAGATTAGACTCTCTGAATCATATGATAATGCTGTGTTTAACCTTGGTACCTGGAAAATCATATTTTAGAGGTAAAATTGAAAAGTCAATGCTTTTGACATATACACATATACATGTTGATTTTCATATCACATTTTCTTTCTTGTTACAGCAGATATAGTCTTGTTATTCACTGCTTCCAAACCATATCTAGAGAGCAAACCTTCCTAAATAACTAATAACAGCTTCAAAAGAGATGCTGACTACTGCCACTGAACACATCCTGGACTATATTCTCTTGCCACTTCCATTCCAGTTTGCCAAACAAAATTCAACAAAAGCAGCCAAGCGGTGATGGCACACCCTTGTAATCGCAGCACTCATGAGGCAGAGGCAGGCGGATCTCTGTTAGTTCGAGGCCAGCCTGGTCTACAAGAGTTAGTTTCAGAATAGGCTTCAAAGCTATAGAGAAACTCTGTCTTGAAAACAAAACAACAACAAAAAAAAACAAACAAAAGGGTCAACAAAAGCATGTCTTCCCCATTAGCTAGCTGCTTTCTCACGCATGACCCCATGGGGAATCAGGCACTATGCATTCTAAATCAAGGCCTTAGATTTTCTTTGTCATTTATTTCTAGAGACAGGATTATTGAAGTATTGTCCCCATTTTTCAGGCCAGAAACTGTAGTTCCAAATGTTTAATTTGCACATGCTCTTAGAACAAATCAAAATTTATTTTTAATTCTATTGATTGCCAATTTCTCGTCTTCTCGTTGATTTTCTTCACTTCTCATAATAACACTTCTCATGTACCTGAAACCATATTGAACAAGTCATGTTCTTTAAAAATCTAGAAACAAGCCTGGCCTTTTATCTGCCATTAACCATTTTTATTTATGTGTTATAATTTTGGGCATTAATTCTCATTGTATCACTTTGATTAGCACAGAGCATATAAATACATTTTTGTTCTCTAAAGCAGACACATTGATGCAGGAACCAGATGTTAACCAACCCAAGAAATAAAAGCAGAAACAGATACTGATAAAAATGTTGCATGCAAAGTGTCCATTAGGATAATTTTATTCAGTCTTTCAGTATGCAACAATATTTTTGTTTGAAACTGTCCCTTCTATGAACCATGAGGATCCAGGAAGGATCTACCAGTCATAAGAACCCACATATATTCAAAGTAATGATCCTATCAGACTGATTGTTCACTGTGAACCACCCATCTTGCCATAGTGAAAGAGCAAAGACTGAAAGAACATCATACGAGAGTCAGATATGATAGCAAGTTGTCTGCTGCCAAGGGAAGGCCAGTTTGTGTTGTGGGACATTCTAGCAGGACGTCTCAGTTAAGCATAGCAAGGTATAATAATATTCCTTCACAGGATGCCTCCAACATGAATCAATACAGTGCTTGACAAAATCACTCAGGAATCCTAATAGTGGCCATGTCCAGTATGGACATTCCCAAAACATCCTCCACTAGAGAAAAAATGAGCTAAACCACAACTTACTCCTAAATCTGCATCTCAGGGCATCCTTGTTTCAGTCTTTGGCCAATCTGAGTTTATGCCATTCTTGAAACAAATTAAAGTTACATTAATTATTTTTTAGTAGAACCACACATGTTTCTGGGGCTCCCTTTTTCTTTTCAGCAGGCAGAACTGAGGGGGCATAAGTCAAGAAATATCTCTGGCCACAGTCTTCATCCACTTTCCCAAAGGAGGAATCTAGCTACAAAGAGAATCAGGCCATACTAAGAAGCCAAGCCAGAGACTGACTTCTGGTAAGTCACAACTACCTCCAAGGCCAAGAGTACTCCTGTAATATCTGCTTGTAAACGACAACGATGTATTTATTACTGTTTAAAGAATACACAGGAGTCTGTAGCTTTTAATTAAAAGTACCCAAACTAAACTTGTCTATAAGTTTAGGCCAAAACTAGCCAGGAGGTGAGATAGCAAAAAAAATAGGACACAGTTCAAAGGCTTTACCAGTCTCTCTCTTACATTTCACCTTTCTACTTTACACATCTAAGCATAATGTTTATGATGTTCAGCTCAGAAGTCCAGATGAGAAAAGGAACACATGAACAGAGTGATTCAAGTCACCCCCTACTGCTCAGCAGCTGTCCTTTCCTTCACTTACTCAGTCCCCCATCATCCTTGAGGTGAAAGGACATGTCATACCCATCTTCACTGTACCAGTACACAACAATGCCTCTAAGGTTTGGCGACCACCTGTGGCATCAATGATAAATGGAGCAAGTGAGATGGAGGAGAGGCCCAGAGTGCAAATGTTCTAATCATGAGGGAAAGACAAGGGAGCCGAGGTCTTACTGTGACTCTGTGCTCAGAGCCAGAATTAAGATAGACCTATTTCATATTCACTGAAAGAGGGATAGCACCCCAAGCTTCGGCTGCACACAGCACTCTATGACAGACACAGTGACAGGCAGCAGACACTGGATTACTTCCTCCATCTCCATGCATTCCCATTTATCTACAGACAACATTCAGCCCAAAGCAGAACACAGCATTGGTTGGAGGAATTTAATAGGAACATCCATTCATCACCGTCTCTTTCCTATTTTCTTTCCGAACTTTACAAATTAACTGTCGCATGCACTAACCTTTTCAGCTGAGAAGCTGCACCAGTTGTTAACAGATTCAGCCCTAAGAGACCCCGGAGGACTCAATTTCAGCCAAAGTGACAGGAAGCCACTTTCAAATGCTCAGCATTAGAAAGATAAATAAAGAGAACCAAATTGTGGTAATGTCCTCCGCACAAGTGAGTCACTGGGTGTGTTAAAAAGCTTACCAACGTAAACATCTACATCCATTTCAAAGCATCTCATATAATTAATCCAAATTAGTTATAAGCCCTTTTACTAAATCAAAGTATAAAACACAGAAGGGGACTTCATCATACCTATGTATGTATGTGCTGTACACAAGTGTGTATGTCTGTGTATTTTGATTCATTTAGTAATAAACTATAAGAAAAGCAATCTGTTTAGTCTATAACATTTTATGCATAGTAAAATGGTCATTACCCTGCATGGGATTGGATAACTCAAATCAATATTAAGTAGCTATGTTTTGTAGTGCTTTATAATACTACAAAACATTTGAAGAGGTTACAGAGAAGGCTCAGCAGCTGAGCATGCTTACTGTTCTTGCAGAAGACCTGAGATCAGTTCCAGGTACCTACTCAATAGCTCACAATTCTCTGTTCCTTCAGTCTCAGGGTATCTGATATCCTTTCTACCTTCTGTGGACTCCTTCATGTGTGCAGTAAACATAAACCCAAGCAGATACACACATTTATACCTAAAATAATAAATCTAAAAGACTGCATACAAACATTGTGTTTCCTATAGGCGGCTTAAAGGCTTTGGACAAAGAGGGCCACCCACTTGCCTGCTTACAAATGCAAAAATTAAAACCTGGCTTCAGTATATGAGCTATTTGGTTGCTGACCTGGAAAGTGATGCCAGCCTGGAACTCAGGTGTGTGACTTTGCAGTCAGTGATGCTGAGCCAGACTGGACTAGACACCCAGCTGTGCTACTTTTGCATCAGTGACTTCTCTCTGCACTTTGAGTTCCTTGCCTGTAAAATCTGGGTAACACTACCATCTCTCTGGAATCATGAGGTGAGCAATACTTACCATGTCGCTGTTCTCAGTACGTTTTCCCTATATCTGCAACTATATTTCGTACTGTCCCAGTGTACTTCATGAGTAAGGCTGTTTATTTTTCAAGTATTTTGTAGATGCAGGAGAATTTTTAAAACAAAACTTCAGAAGTAGCAGCACACACATATATAAGACCAGTACTCAGAAGACAGAGGCAAGGAGTTTGTAAGCTTAAAGCCAGACTGGACTCCGTAGCAAATTCTGGGTCAGCCTGTGCTACCAAGCAAGGCTCTGTCTCCAAAACGCAAAAACAAAAGAAAAATAAATAGTTAAAACTTGGTTTCCACATTATTACCATGCTAATATGGGTGAGTTACCAAAAACCACTGAGCTCGTTGCCCTGAAAATAAAACAGAAATCATAATCACTTTTACCTATGGATGCTCTATCCATCAAATAAGATAACACCTCTAACTATGTGCCTTGTGCTTGACAGACAGAAGCACATTGTAATGGCTAACCTCCAAGGCACACATGTAAGTGATGTTTCTGCAGTGGGAACTCTGATCTGCTGCAAAAGGAACTCTGGGTCACATAGTATCATTCTTATGATTTCAAAAAGGTATGTGGCAAAGTAAGTTCTCTGAAGCCCCCTCAACTCAGGCCCCATTGTATTCCCTTCTCAGTGTGACTGTCTTGGGTACATGAGAGCTCAGGGAGAGACTTCTTATAGCTCAGAACATGGGAAAAGGGAATTATTTATTCACTAGATGTGAGGGCTCACAGATGCAAACTTGTTTCACCTTGACTTTCTGAGATTTTGAACTTATTTTTGCTCTTTCATAGTAGTTGACAACAAGTGTAGCTACAATAAGATTTCCTGACCTAGGGTGTGGTTAATTAGTTTTTTGGATATAGAGGTGGATTTGCTCCACCTGATCCAAAGGCCAGAGAATTCAAGTCTATTCCTTATATCATGTTAATGAAGTCTGTTGCCTCTCCTCTCCTTTTCTGGAGTAAAGTATAAAAACATGTGGAACATAAACACAGACAGATTCACTATTCACTGAATTTCCCTACCGATGCTATTCTGTGTTTCTGTATCTTATTTCTCTTATGTCTCTGTTTCTTTTGCTTAATAAGTCTAATCCCCATGATCATATGGAACATATGAGTTTTATTGAGAGTGGTCTTCAAGAGGTAACGCCCAATGTGGGGGTTTCAACAACTAGACAGCAAGGGTGGGTTAAAACAATCATGGCTACTAAATTCTGAAGGAGGAATGGAGCCTCTGCAGAATGAATAGCAATACCAAGGCCACTGGTGATAATAAAGAGGACACTAAGAACATTTCACAAATGATTGCTAAGGCTACATTCTGTTCTAAGAGCACAATGATTTTCACATCTGGATATTTTAATCATTTCCATGGATCAAGCCATGGGAAGGGTGCAGCTTCCAGCAGCTGAAGAGTGACAGTGTTGAGATGTGAACTTCAGGCCCAAGCCACAACTGCAAACCTGATGTCATGTTTCCATTAACACTATTGTTAAAGCTTGGGAGCCAATACAGTTGGCTGTACCAGAACTGATAGACCACAACCAATCAGACTCTGGGATGCTAGGCTTTGATGAGGCGACTGAGATGTTGGGAACATAAGTCACTTGAGCATTGTGTTTTCACAGGGTCTGCTGTGGAAACTCACTGAAGAAAGGCAAGTGAGAATGATGTTAGGCAGGACCTCCAGGGTTTAGGCAGCCCTCTCCCACGGAGCCTGTAAATAAGCCCAAGCAAACCTGAGAAACTGCAGGATCTCTGAATAATATGTCCTTTCAAGTGACAAAGACAGTGTGAGTAACTGCGAGCTGTCTCAAAGGAGTGACATGGCAGGTGTTGAGCACAGCACACAAACTGTCAGAGAGCAGCGATGTTGCCACCAACAGTCCTTATGCGGGCTACAAGCCACACAACCCTTAGATATTTTGTTTGTTTGTTTGGAGGGAATGCTTGTTTTGTTTCATTGTTTGGGATTTTGTTTTGTTGTTTGAGTCAGGCTTTCTCTATACGTAGCCTTGGCTGTCCTGGAACTTGCTCTGTAGACCAGGCTGGCCTCAAACTCATAACGATCCGCCTGCCTCTGCATCCCAAGTGCTGGTATTAAAGGCATGTGCCACCACTGCTTGATCCTTTTGATGTTTACATTTAATCTCAGTGCAGATAATCTCTGCAGAAGCCTGGAAGGACAATAACTGACTGGACCTGGAATTTTTTCAGATAATTTACCTCTGCTCTTGGGGGGAGGGGGGCAGTAGATAACTAATAAGAAAAAAAAATCAATCCACAGATTTGACAGTGGGTCTTTTGAAAGATACCTAAAGGAAATTAAATAATATTATCATAAGATACCACCTGGCTGGTTAATTCTGCCACAACCAGGATAATGCCACCCAACTGCTAGTGAATCACAGTAGACATTCCAAACCTAGGAGGTAATCTGGGGGTGGTAGTGGGGATGGAGGCCTCAAGTACCAGCATTTGGAAGGCTGAGGCAAAAGGATCCTTGAGGCTAGGTGGCCAGCCAGACTAGCCTACACAGTGAGTTCCAGGCCTATGAGAAACCCTGTCTTGAAAAACAAAGTAGACTGACTATATGTGAGGAGAGATTTCCATGTGCATACATGTTCACTCACACACAGAGACACACAGACACAAAAACACACTCATTCACTCAGTCACTCACTCACAGGTCACCACAAATTGGGCCCTTCCCAGGAGGACCTGTATGAGCTCCTAGCATATTCTCAATGGTCATTTAAAGTGGATCTGGTCAAATCTCTATTACTGTAAAAAGTAGTTTATCCAAGACTGGGGACTTGAAGCATTGTATTGCTTCCAGCCACATTGCTACTAAATATTTCAGTGTACACTCACAGGGCTACAGTTCAGAGGTCACCCCCTAAACTCTGAGAGAGGAATCACAAAGTGTGACTGACTTCCCAGAGCAAAATGGCTGACTGTGCCAGATTTAATGGAGGAAGGTTTCAGAGAAAAAAAAAATCCCCAAATGCAGTATTTCCAAACAGAAAACTCACCAAAGACACCTTGATTTGAATGCACTCTCATTTCCTTTGAAATACTTTATTTTTCAATGTTGGCTTAAAGTTAGGTCGATTATCTTGGATAACCATTATCCTAAGAAATAGCAGAAGAGCCACTCCTATGGACCATACAAACTTTGAGTTCTGTACTTGTCTTCTGAAAATTGAGCACTAGATGGCAGAAGCCGCACACAGATTTTGCAGCAGTTTGGCAAACTGGTCACCATGTCAACAGTTTTGTGTCACAAAAATCTAAATCCCAAATTTCTTCCTCATTACTCGGGATATCAAGTGAACCACACAGAGACGTACATTTGCAATTATATAAGGCTTTACCTTTGTCTGTGTTAAGGATCTTATTAGTTTTCTTTTTGAGTTTACACCATTTTTTCTGGAATCATAAGAACAACTCTATACCAAGTTTCCTATAAACAACATCAACTCAATTTATTTATTTATGTGTGGATAGTGTTAAGTTAGGAGCATAGCCCCTCAGCCCCCAGCCCCAGGCCCGAGAGTTGTATTCCTAACAGATGCTACTTTTATTCTAAAACTAAGGGGCTAGATTTGTGTCTGCTTACCCAAAACCTACAGAGACAGGGTCTCTTTATGGAATCTTCCTGTTATTCCTTCTCATATAATATGACATCTAAGGCAATCTACCCAATTGTTGCCAGTTCAACAACTACTTGTAAAACTGAATGAACAACGTGCTCAGTTTGTACTTTGTTTTAAATAACTTGTTTTGAAGGGGAGTCCAGAACTGAATTTCAGTTGGTTTCTTCAAAGTGTTGCTCTCATTCATCTGACACAGGGAAAACAATGGGAACGTCACAGTGGTTTTGAAGTGGCCAGGAAAGCCACCATGGTGTGTCATGTCACAGAAAGGATCCAGGCAAACCTGCCATGTGGATGAACAAATGAAAGGAGTTCTGGAAAAAGCCAAGTGCAAAATTTAAGCCATGGGAAGAGAGGATGATTGGCTAGAATAAAACCTGAAAATAACCTATAGCAAACCCAGGTATCCTGCTAATTTAAGGGGAAATGACTCCTAGGCATTGGCATCCACCAACGTGTGGGCAAGCTCTACATCAACTATGGGACACTTAAGGATTGTAAGTATATTCACCAATGCCCCAAATACTTACAAGCACCCTCTAAAAAAATAATCTACTTTCACCTACTTCATCCAGTTTAATGGCATTTTATGGAGCACACTCAAATTTTATATACACTAGAAAAGAGAAAGTTTGAGGTAATTCAGAAGTGGAATTTATTTCGCCAAAATCTCACATTAAAAATCATTTATGTTCCTTTGATTTTCCTAAAATAAAAATTCAAATTACCAAACCAGATTTTTCTCTTATTTTCCTTGAATATGTTTGAGTATACTGTATTATTTAAAACAAAACTAATTATATCATTTTCCCTTCTCCAACCCTTTCCATGGCACATGCCCACCACTCCCTCTCAGATTCATGGCCTCTTTTTCTTTGTTGCTGTTGAATATATACATAATACACAATTAAAGACTGCTGAATCCGTTTAGTGTTCCTTGTTAATGAAATATTATCACTGTGCATGAACTATAAAACATCTTAAGGAAAGAATATCTTTAGTGGCCAGAAGAGGGCAGGATCCTCAAACTTACAAGTTCTACAATTTCACTGTCAAGGCTCCCTTTGTACCAATATCAATGTCCCAATGTAACCCAGTTTCATTCTTGAAGACAATCTTCAAGAGAACCCCAACTCTCTCAGTCAAGAGAGGGGTAACTATATTTCAAAATAGCTTTCTGACAGCCATTCTGTAATAACGCATTATTGGCCATTTACAAATTAAATGCCTATGTCTGGCATTCTCTCAGTGCAATATACCGCTCCCTTAATTTGCTGCAGGTGCCTCAAGTATCTCATGAAGATGACTGCTTGTCTCAGTGTTTCAGCTGTTGTATTAAAATCCTATAGACCACTCTGGACTCGACCTTTCTCAAGCTGTAACCCTTAATACAGTTCCTCATTTTGTGATGACCTCAATCATAACATTATTTTCCTCATTACTTCATAACTGTAATTTTGCTACTGTTATGAATCATAATGTAAATATCTGCTTTTTCTGGTGGTCTTAGGTGACCCCTGTGAAAGGGTCACTCAACTTCTAAATGGGACATGACCCATAGGTTGAGAACTGCCGCAAAGAATCATGGGGTCTTAACAGTAAGGCTGGCCTTTGAAATCAGGGGAGTCTGGTTAGATTTGTGAAAGACCTCTTAGGGACTGTAGACTGTTGATTTCTGCTGGGCCCAATGTGGCAGAAGGGACAAGAGATTTCTTTGCGGTCTCCTTCATGAAGAGTCATTTACAGTTATGATTGACTTCAACTTCAATGTAATCTTCTCCCAAAGGCTCGATTTCCTACTAGCCTCACATTGGGAATTAGAATTCCAATATTTGTATCTGGGAGAGATAAGTATTCCTTATATAGCATGTGTTTATTGGGAAGTAGAGGTTGAAGAAGAGGAAAGAGACAGCGAATGGGAAGGTATAGGTATCCCCTTTAGTAACTTGAGCTTATTTCAGAAAACAGAAAAAGAATAAAATTTCTTTGGGCAAAGGAATGAACATCTTGTTGACACATCAGCTGCAGAATGGAACACCCAGCCCTTGCTCAGCCTGGTTGAAAAGAGCTGCTTTTAAAGCTACCTGTAAGACTATGGCTAAGCTGCACAGTGTGCCACTCACCTTTTCTTTCCTAGACAGCTAAAATTCAACACTAACAATGACCTCACAAGCATCCATTCTCCGGGTACCCTTCCTACCTTCTCAAGGTGCTTGCATTCCGACTTTGGGGTCTGCTTTGTTTACAGTGCCCTTTTGCACAGATTTTGTTTTGTTCATTAGACACTAGACTTGAGACTCACAAGCACATGAGACTTATCTATCTTCTTCTCTGTCTTACCCCCTTCATACCCCTGATGAGTTTCATAAACACCAAAACTTGAGAGCTGTTAAGCGACATTCTTCTAAATGATGAAAATATAAGAGAGATTTTGAGAGTCCCTTGGTTCAGGCACAACAAATGAGGGAAGGAAGGCCTTGTCCTTGCTGTTAAGGCAGAAATATTCCATTTTTGATACGCAAATACCAGTGAGACTGACCAGTGGTAATGTGCAATCTCCATGCTTGTCAAACCTTTTAAAATAACAAAGCATAAAATGGGTTTCTGGGAGAAAATATCTACACTAAATATAAATGGAAATCGATCAATTTGGCATAAAAAGTATGCATTCCTCTGTAGGGAATATTCTGGAATGAATCCATTGTATCCTTCAGATATGACCTTAATAACAGGAAAAAATAAGATGCATACCTTATAACTCAAGAGCCAAAGATTGGAAATGAATAAAACAAGTATTACCCGAATTCATCCTCAGTGAGGAAATATTTTTTTCTGTTTAGTCAATCAAAGTCTCTCTATACAATTTGGTCCCCAGGCCTGAACCCAACCTTACATAGGACAGAAGTGTTAGAACATAGCATAAACTGGAACACATCAGAGTTTGCTTAAATATACTGTTTCAAAATCACATACTCATGAGCAACTTGATGGTTCAGGGTTTGACCAAGTGCATCGTATCATAAAAATATAGTCTCCTAGACAGAAAAAAAAGTGTGTGTGTGTGTGTTGTGAAGGTATATTCACTATGTGTACACAGAGATGAGAGGAAGATTTCGCCTCTTCTGCCCTACCCTGTTATTGCCTTATTCTCTTTGGAGAAGATCTTTCACCACACCTGGTGCTACAGCTGGGCCGCCCATGAGCAAGCTCCAGCTGCCTTCTGCCATCCACGTCCCTACAGCACAGGGTGACAGTGGAGTATGACCATATATGGACTTTCACATGGGTTCTAGGGATTTGAACTCAGTTCTTCGTGCCTAGGTATCAAGTACTATTATATGCTGAACCACTTTGCTAGCCCTGGAATTGATTTCTTAAAGGAATCTGGATAGAACTAGGCACATAGGGATAGTAACTGAATTTTCAGTTGGATATTTTCATCATAGGATGGACTTATCCACGGGCAATGCCATTGCAATCTAGGGAACAGACTGTAAATGTTGAGAATACGGGGTGGTATCTTCAGATGACTCCTGCCATTGTAGATTATGAGGGAGGATCGCAGAATACAATGAGGGAGAACCATAGAATACAATATTCTGGCATAAAATAAAATCATTGAGAACCAAGTTCCTGTTATTTCTGAAAAAAATAAATAATAAGGAGGAGCTATTAATTTTACATGATGAACTCTCTGGGAAGGGTTCTCCATCGTTTCTCCTATCATTGTGTATGATAACAAAGGGACCAAAGAATAAGACAAAATTGTACAATGTGTGGGTGTGGGGCTTATTACAGAAGGAGCATCCCACTCTAGTTCATCGAATATGTTTTGTAGCTGCAATTCTCACAGCCATTTCCTGTTCTTTTAAGATGGCTCATGTGGTAGTTTGGATTAGATGTCCCCCATAGCCTCAGACATTTGAAGACTTTGTCCACAGTTGGCGACACTATTTTGGGAAGCTTTGGTGTGGTCCTAATGGAGAAAGTATATCACTTGGGTAAAATCTGAGGTTTCAAAGTTGCAATTCATTCCAAGTAAATCTCCCTCTTCCTGTTTGTGGTTCAAGATGTGAGTTCTCAACTGTTCCAGCAGCTCTGCCTTCCTGCCTTCTGCTGCCACCCTATCCTACCATGGTGAACTCCAGTCCTTTGGGAGGGCACACCAAAATAAACTCTTTCCTAAGTTGTTTGGTCATGCAGTCTTGTCAAGCATATAAAAGTAACTAATATAGTGTATTTAAATGTGTAAAATGGATATGCATATGCCATACACATTCATAAGCTTTCAATGTTACAATATTAGGTACATACTTGCATATACCCTTGAATGAGATCTCTATGTACTAACAGATTTGGATATAGCTATTGAGAATATACTCAAGATTGGAAATAAAACTCAAGGGGTTATTCTTTTAAGGTATCATCCAAAATAATGAGATCAAGAAAACAGTCTTGGGAAGTTTGGAAGCAAATTAGTTTGCAAATAAAGAAAAGCTGACAATCAACAGTTACTAAAATGTTATAAGTTTTAGAAGATTTCAGCTTCCTGTTTTCAAATTCCTCAGAAACTGCTTAAATGTACTCACTGCCAAATGCCTAGAATACATAGAAAACAAACAAACCATGATGGGCAAAGGTTACCTTTCTTTATACTATTTCATTCTTTATTCTCCACATACCAAAGCTCATACACATCAGCTGACACTACTAACACTTTGAACATGTTCCCTTTGAAAAGAACAAACAAAGAACAAACTCATGAAAGCAGTTGGTAAAAAGGACGCAACAGCATTGTCTTCACAAGCAATGAGTGTAGAAGTTGGCAAGAATCAATTTCCAGATAATCAAATTTTTAAACCTCTTGGAAGAAAAGATAGGAACATATTTTTAAAATAAGGTTAAAGACAACAAACAGTATTGCATCTAGTAATTTGGTCTGACAATATTTTTCCCATAACTAATAAAATCCCCTTTCAAACATACTTGATTGCATTATCAAGGATTTTTAATTACTTGACTGTGAACTGACATTTTGGTGGGTAGGGAATTGATTTCATGTAATAGTCCCTCCAGAAAAAAAAACTGTCTATATTTTCATCTACTATATTTTTGGTATGAGTAAGGCAAGAGTAGCTCATTTGGTGCTAAAGATAAGCCATTCATAATATTAATAAGTGATAGTTGCAGAATTCTCAATAGTTGTTGTGCTGGATGCTTTTGACAAACACTTTCCTTAGCAGAAATAATCTAATGATGGAATCACCAGTTCTGTTCCTCCTTTATAGGTGGACTAACCAGAGTTCAGAGAAGTGATATTAATTCCTCGGGGTCTTAGTGCTGTTCCACAGCAGAGTCAGGAATCTAATTTAAAGATAGGTAACTCCAAACACCATTCTCTTATACTTTATATATTAAGTAATAACAAGGGATTTCTCCAAGAATTTTTATAGCTTGCACTATTTTGTATTTTTAAAAATATTTTTGATATTATAGCTTGTATTATTTGGGTTTTTAAACAATAATTTGTGGCATTGGTATTAGTTTGATGAATTGAAAGAATTAAAAGAAACATGATACCAAGTACTGGTGGAAAGTAGAGGCTGTGTTATTGGCTCTCTCTTCCTAAGCAGGAAAAGCTTCAGCTGTAATACATTTCTAGAAAATAACAAGTGTTAAATATTTGTGGTAGGTTAAGATTAAGGGGGTTGAAAACTAGATATTGTACAATAAGCAGTTCAAACCCTTCAGCTTCAGGCCTTTGAAAGAACACTAAAGAACAACTTCTTAACATGTGAATTCTAGTGATTATTATTTTTTTTTTGCCGGACTTGTCAAACATACAGCAAAATTAAGTCCACCCTACACACACTATCTCTGTACTGGAAGTCAACATACAAAACCCCAAGGCAAATCTGCCTTTGTAAACACATTTCATGGGAGCTCAGATCTACCTCTCAATTTGCATGCTATCTATGGTTGAGCTTGTCTTTCAGTATAGTTTAAGAGTTTTCATGTAAATTATATGATCACAAAGTTTAATTCATCATATAGCTCACTACAGGAAAAATAATGCCGACTTCAGGTCTGAATTATATTGTACAAATATTGTCTTAGTTAGGTTTTCTATTGCTCTGATAAACCACCATGACAAACAGCTACTTGGGGAGGCAAAAATGTGGTATATTTTACAGCTTACAGTCTATCACTGAAAGAAGTTAGGACAGGAACTCAACTCAGGAATAGAAGAAACAGAAGAATCCTGCTTACTATTTTGCTCTCCAAAGCTTGTGAAACCTGCTTTGCTATATACCTCAGGACCACTTGCACAGAGGTGTCACCATCTACAATGTGCAGGGTCCTGGTTTACCAACCATCAATAAGATGGTTGTGGGATAATGCTCTTGTACACTGTAAAGACTTGTCAGTCATTGGTTTAATAAAATGTTGATTGGCCAGTAGCCCGGCAGGAAATATAGGTGGGGCAACCAGACTAGGAGAATTCTGGGAACAGGAAAGGCAGAGAGTCAATCACAAGCCAGACACAAAGGAATCAAGATGAGAATGCCTTACTGAGAAAAAGTACCAAGCCACATGGCTAAACATAGACAAGAATTATGGGTTAATTTATGTTGTAAGAGCTAGTTAATAATAAGCCTAAGCTTATAGACCAAAAGGTTTGTAATTTGTTTATGCTTCTGTGTGTTTTTTGGGACTGAATGGCTGTGGGATCAGGTGTGAGAGAAACTTTTGTCTATGTTCCAGCCTTGCCTACAGGTTAATCTTAGGAATGCATTTCTCTTAGGTAACTCTAAGTTGTATCAAGTCACCAATAAACTTTCCAGGACAAATATGTACAGCTAAGCTATATGAAGAGGAAACAAAGATTCTCCAAAGTGTAATCTCATTTTCATTCTTTCTCTGATCACTTCTTCTAATCCTACACTTTTCTGAGTATTGCACTGCTATTTGGCATTTTTTTGTTAAAAGTTGTGTGCACGCACACACCATGAACATCAAACCTCTGAATTCAAAAGAATTCATATGACAGAATGTGTCATAAGATAGATATTTTAGTAAGTAGTTAAAATGTAGTATCATATGATGTAAGAAACTTCAAAGCTCTCAGGGAATTTATGACACAATTGGAGACTCCTTTTTCAGAGTCTAGGAGTCTTTCCCTCTTGAGGAACCTTCCTTCCTTTCTGATGTAACCTATACTTCATACATTACAGCTGTGAAAGTCTGGTACTAATGAACATACTTTATGTTACCAAGAGGCAATGGTGATCAAATTTACAACATTGAAGTTCAACAAACATTGAACTTCAGAATGAGATATTCTTCAATATTTATCTGTAGTTTATCATTTGGATTTTCTGTGTTTTGATGTAGGGTAGTACACAGCAGCAGTTGGCCTCAAACTTGCAATATAGCTGGGGCTGGGCTCGATTTCCTGGTCTTCCTGACTCTACCATTTAGGTGCTGGGATTGCAGATCAGCCTCACCAAAATCAACTTTTAATGCTTGTTGTTTTTTACTATTTATAAATATACAAGCCTCCTCAGCATTTCAAGTGAGAGGCACAATGTTACTTTTTGTCAACTATCTGCTTCAAAATAATTGAATGGGTTATCTCTACTTAGAAAATACTGTGACCCAGTCATATTTGTGGCCCTTGGCCATGGAGCAGTTCTTCCCCAAGTTTGTCTCCCAGGAAAGGTGCAAGCAAAGGACAAGCATAAACCGGTATCCAGTGAGATAGACAGCAGTTCTGTAGTTACTTGTTATATCTCTGAGTGTTACAGTTCTGATATGAAACAGTCTCCAGAATAGTTGAAGTTGTCATCCTCACTGGGATTCTTAGAAATGGGTATTTCAGCAAGAGACTGATTCATTGAGCAATTGATTCAGTAGTCCTGTACATTAACCCATGGATGGAGTTATGATTCAGTGACATTGCTAATTTGGTGGGGACAAAAGCCAGGAGGCAGTATCAAAGTCATTGTGGGTGTGTCCAATTTGGGTATGGCTTGGTCTGCCCTTCTGCTATCCAGATCTCCCTCTCTACCTTGTCTCTAAGAGACCTCTCTTTTTCCTTGTCCACGGTAAGGAGGTACCTATGTCAGCCCTATACTATTTCAACATGATGTTCTCCATTATCAAAGGCCCAGAGGATTGAGGTCAAATGACTATAAACTGCAATGTTGAAAAGCATAAGCCAAAGATATCATTTTTGAGTCTACTTTCTCAGGCATGTTATTGCCACAGAAAAACTGATGAACACATTAATTTCTGTACCCTTTCCATGTTTGGCTTTGTGGTATTCCCCAAATTATCAACATAGTTGGAAAGATGCTTCAATATGACATCTAGTATTTTAATTAATTTTAGATCAAAAGACATTTATGTACCTTTTTACACCATTTAATTTGAACACAAAGTCTTGAGGGTGATCTCCACATAGAGTACAAGTTTTATAGAAGACAGAACTAGCACAGTCCCTCTCTAGCCTCTGCTCCAGGATTGAGTTCCTACATCCTGAAAGTGTTCTTTTGAAGGGCTTATTGGTACAAATTATTTGAATGAGGTTGATGTTACATTAATTCAAAACCATTAGAATTTCTGTTAGGTCATTTTACTGAATAGTTTTATGTCAACTTGACACAAGCTAGAGTCATTACAGAAAAGAAAGTTTCATTTTGGAAAACACCAACATAAAATCCAGCTATATATAAAGTATTATCTTAATTTGTGATCAGTGGAGGAGGAGCCAGCCCATGGTGGTTGGTGCCATCCTTGACCTGGTTGCCCTGGGTTCTACAAGAGAGCAAGCTGAGGTAGCCATGGGGAGCAAGCTAGTAAACAGGACTCCTTCATAGTTTCTTTATCAGTTCCTGTCTCCAGGTTTCTATCCTGTGCGAGTTCCTGCCCTTACTGGTTTTGATGACGAACTGTTATATGGACCTCTAAGTAAAATAAATCCAGTTCTCCCCAACTTGCTTTGGTCAGGGTGTTTCATTACAGCAACAGTTTATATTGTTTTTTTTCTAATGTTTTCAATTAAAATATTCAGAAATGCCAAGGAACTGCTGAGATTCACTCATATTTATTAATATTATATTAATGTTAGATTTGGTTTAATGATGTTTTGGAAAAAGGCTCATGCCACCATTTTCTTTCTTTCTGTAGTCAAAGAAAATATCGCCAAGAATGGAACAGATCAAATAAACACCTATTGTGATGTTATCAACATTTCAGAGACAAAAAACCCTCAAAATGAAACAGTGACTGCAAAGCAAAATACTTTTAAATGAGGTTTATGATCAAAAGAAATAAACAAATTATTTGCCTTGAGATGGTAACCCACTCCCCGAGTTTCTGAATTCTCTGTTTTTGATAAATGCCTTTTACTTTCATCATTGTTCACATGAAGATGTGGATAGAAATGAGCAAGCTGAAAATAAAACAGAGCCTAGGGGAATTGGCAGAGAAACACATTGCGACTTATTTTATATGATATTCCTCAAATAAAGTCCTTCCCAAAATAAACTGCAGATATGGTGGGATGCACTGCACTGCCAAACACAACATGCTCTGTTGTGAGGGAGGGCATGATGGGTCCTCAGGAGTACCTCAGGTAATGAACCACACCGCAGCTCCTAGGAGGGAGTCGGGTAATAACATTTGCCAATATTTCTCAGGAGAAACCTCACTTGCCTCCTCAAGTCAGCCTGGAGCATTCATTCTCTAATTTAGGAAATTCTCAAAGAAAGATTTCATGATTTTTTTGTTTGCCTGATGTTTGTTTACAAAAGTTCCCAACAAAGGTCCAGTGAGATTTTATGTTCATTTTATTGGACACTTGAGGCTAGTATGATTTATTCAGCATGTGAGAAAGGCCATATTCTAGGGAAGGTTTTCTTAGTTTCAAATCCAAGGCGTTTTACCATTATATCAGCAGTAGGGTGTACTTTGACACATGTTTTTACTAATTTATAAAAAAATAAATACATAAGATCAGAAATAATAAAACCCCTAAAATAGGCAAATGTAGCATAGAAGTGAACTGACCTTAAGAGACCCAGTGATCATGTGAGACCAACCATTTCCTGCTACATCCCCAAATAGTCACTCTGTGTCTGGGCAAGAGACAGAGAGAATAGTAACATGAAGGCAGTTGTGCAAATTATTCAGGGGCGGACTTAGGAAAATATGAAGAGAATTAAGGCCCAACTCAAATTAGTTTGGAACACAAGCGATCAGGTCTATCTTAAAGGTAGCCATCATTTGCGACACCTAGAGAACTGCTGTGGTTGTGGTGATGAGAGTTAACCAGCAGATACTGTGTCTGTAGCATCCATCCCAAGACAGATGACCAGCAGCACTGCCCCTGTGCAGACCCTGTCCAGGGACAAGGCTCTGAAGTGCCACCCATGCCAAAGTCCTTAATGGTAGAGCATAAATAAACAATATAACCACAATTCAAATCTTTTTTTTAAAAAAAAAAAAAAAAAAGATTAGGTATGGTAGACAGAGAACAGAGAGGACTGAGGTTGTGTGCTTTTCATGCCAGAAAGGATAGAGGAGAGGATGCCTGAACTGGCTTTGCCCTGTAGTCAGACTGATGACTATCTTAAATATCACTGTAGCACCTTCATCCAGCAACTGATGGAAACAGAGGCAGAGACCCACAGTGGAGCACTGGGCTGAGCTCCCAAAGTCCAGTTGAAGAGTGGGAGGAGTGAGAATATGAGCAAAAACGTCAAGACCATGATGGGACACCCACTGAAACAGTTTACCTGAGCTAATGGAAGCTCATCAACTCCAGCCGGACAGGGAAGGAAACAGCATAGGTCCAAACTAGTCCCTCTGAATGTGGGTGACAGTTGTAGGGTGGGGGCAGACAGCGGGACCACTGGCAGTGGCACCAGGATTTATTCCACTGCTTGTACTGGCTTTTTGGCAGCCCATTCTCTTTGGATGAATGACTTGCTCAGCCTAGATATGGTAGGGAGGGTGTTGGCTCTTCCCCAAGGCAGTGTGACTTACCCTCTCTGAGGAGTGGGTGGGGGTGCGGTGAGAGGGTATGTGGAAGAAATGGAAGGAGGAAAGGGAATGGGAACTGGGATTGGTATGTAAAATGAAAAACGAGATAGTTTGTTTTCTTTTCTAAAAAAAAAAATCAAATATTTTTTTATAAAAAAAGACTATATACATACAGATATGTGAGTTGTTCTCATTTTATTTAATCATTATCTACACCAAAAACAAGGCAGAACTCAGTTTTAAAAGTCTAATCAAAATTGCAATATCTGTTTATGATGGCAAAATGTTAAAATTTATGTCTTCCTTTAATAATAAAGGGGTGCTTTGATATTTTAATGTTTTGTGTTATATTTATTATTTAGCATTAGTGTTTAGTGCAGTTCTATGTGTTTTACATATCAATCCTCGAAAATTCTTCAGCAGTGAGTAATGTTTTCCTCACTTAAGAAGAAACAAAATATCATAGCAACTTTCTTATGACCCCTTCCTGGGGCTTGTCAATTGGTGGTGGGGCACACATCATTTTTTATTTGCTTGTTTCTATGAATAAAGTCTACTACCTACTAGATAATCAGGCTACATATTTTGTCTTTCTAAAATGCGTATCACTGGCAAAATAAAGGATGACTATTTCAAAAAACTGCACCTAAAACTAGAAACAGGGCTTGGACTGAAGCCAGGTGACTGGCACCTGGACCAGCACACCTACATTGTGTAGCATGCATGCATTGTTCTTTACCCTCTGTTTGCAGCAGAAGACAAGGCTACTAACCGTGTTCTGTAAATGCTTTTGAATAATGATTATGGAAGGATAATCCACCCACTGAATAAGAAACAGAGGGATGGTGAGATGGCTCAGCTGTAAAGGTGCCTGTTAGACAGAACTAGTGACTTAAATTTGAACCCTGGACTCCAAGTAAAAGAGCAGACTCGACCAAGGTGTCTTCAAGTTGTCTTCTGACCTCTACACGCATACCTGAAATTCATGCTTTGCTTCTCCCTCTCTCTCTCTCTCTCTCTCTCTCTCTCTCTCTCTCTCTCTCTCTCTCTCTTTTGCAGGCTCTCTCCTCCCTCATGATTCACTTCTACATCTTTCTTTCTCACACGCATATACATGTACACTCATTAATAAAACATTTTAAATTAAAAGAAAAAATAGAAAACAACTCCCACCAGATTCTTAAAAGGGGATAGTTATAATAGTTAATCATATTTCTCACTCCCGCCCATCCAATCTCCACAGCAGCCTTACTGCTCCACTCTTAGGAACAACTCTTGTTGTGGAGGACCATGGAAGTCAACTTTAAGTGATTGACATAATTGACCTTGGAATGTTTACAAAAGATTCTAAATGACTGGTTATTATGTGAGTGTGTGATGTTCAAGGTTAGAATCTGTTTCCTAAGCTCTGGCAAACTCCTTAGATTACCTTTGGTCCCAGTCTTCCTTTGCATTCCATTTGACAAGAAAAGCATGATGTAACGAAAAAAGATTGATCCCCAAACAGACATGCTGATTCTGCTTCAATACCTAATGGAATTCCTCTGCTAGATGGGCAATCATATTAAGCTAATTTTGATAACTTAGTTTTTATGTGTATATTAACCAGAGACCCGACCCAAACTTGGTCAAGATGCAGAGAATAACAGACTGTGAAGACGTCAGCCTTTAATGGGACATCTATGCCACACACCCTCCATGCAAGAGATTATTGTGCATCATTCTAAGAACCAGAGGCAATGGATGACTACACAGAGACTGGACAAACAGGGAAGTTGCACACATAAACTCACAAAAGTTTGACAGCAATTATAAGACCTGTGCAAACTCAATCTAGACAAAATGTTAGTATAGAAAAGGGAGGGAGGTATGAGCCAGTTTTCTTTAAGACTATAGTTAGCCCCTGGTGGGCTAACCCTGGTCCAGGGGAAGGCCACACATCTTAGACCATAAAAACAACACATATTGGACTTGGTGGGTTAAAAAAAAAAGAGGACACAGATTTGGGTGCATAAGGGACAAGGGACCTGTAGACCTGGGGCAAATAAGGAAGGATGAATAATCAAAGCACATTGTAAGATTTTTCAAACAAGTAATAGAAAATGAGAAAAGTATCTAGGATGTCTGCAACTTAATGGAGTCAGTTAATGAACTATCCATAGGATCAGTGAATGGCATAAATGTCTCTGATGTCGTTCAAGCCTGAGCAACTCACCCTTCCAAGCATTGCCCTGACTGTAACCCACACCCCATATGAAATTAACAGTTAAATATGTCTATGAAGAGGCTACATCTTTCCATATCTACTCCCTCTATTCTTATGACAGTCTTCAACAACTCATGTCTTAATAGGCCTCTGAAGCAGCTTCTCAGATTCAGTATGGATCTCCTCATGTCCTCATACACCTAAAACCATTGCAAGATTTGTGATCTGATTAACTCCATCACAAACTCAAGTAAAGCCAAAACTAACAACAAAAACTCTTCATTAAAAAAATAAAAACTCAGAAACAGACCAGGCGGTGGTTGCACACACCCTTAATTCCAGCACTCGGGAAGCAGAGGCAGGAGGACCTTCATGAATTTGAGGCCAGCCTGGCTTACAAAAGCTAGTTTCAGGATATGCACCAAAGCTATACAGAGAATCCCTGTCTCAACCCCCCTCCCCCCCCCAAAAAAAAACCTCAATGACACAGGCCTATATTTTCAACATTCAGAACCTCAAAGCTCCTAGCTCGTGTATCTCTATCTCCCCTGCCTTCTCCACCTGTTTGACTCTGTTTCCCCAGTGTACCAGTCTCAAGATTCTTACCCCTTCTTATCATTTATCCTCTTGCTCAAGGAACCCATACTTACAGAAGCTGCAAAACTCATTGTGTGTTCATAGCCAAGTTTTTCTTCAGAACATTGATAGTAAATATCAATAGTAAAACTAACTATTATTAAATTATTTTATGAAAAATCTGTATCTCTGGCCACGAAGAAAGTTAGGAGATCAATGGTGTTTTACTTCCAACCCTTAAGCCCTTACGTGGAAGACAGAGACACCAGACACAGATTGGCATTTAAATACAGCAAATCTTATGGTTTCATTGCAGCAAGCAAGATAGCAGCTATGGAATGTGAAGGGTCCCAGAAGTTATTCAGTAAGACTTGGTACACAAATTGGGTGCTTTTGCTGCTCTGACCTGACTGTCATGAACTGAACTTTACAGCTGGGTGTTTAAAAGCAAGAGGAACTCTATGACTAAGTAGCTGTGTAGTTAGAAGGAAAACATGGAGCTAAAGCTGTAATGGGTTTATGTATGCAACAGCCATTTATGTTAAGTGTGAAGTTGAATGTCATTGTGTCTTAGACAATGGCTTCGTTCTGTCTGCATTCAGACATAATTTTAAAGTTCCCTGTTTGTCTCACTCAATCATGCTTGATGAGCTTCGGTGATGTGGGAGTTCTGTGAAATTGCCTGTATTCCATATACAGACAGTGTCTTCCCTCAGCTCTCTCGGCTCGTCTGGGCCAGCTGACAACAGTCGGGGGTGGGTGCTCTTAGTTTTTCTTTAAAAATTTTTTATGAACATCTAATCATGAAATTTAGATGTATCTGTCACTGAACAAACAACTTAGGAAAAAGAATAAATCAAAATCCATGAAATATTTCTTTACCTGCCCAAAATAAGAGCAAAGGGGTACATCACATCTGCTAGTTTCAAAATCTGCAAATATGAAAACTTTCAAATTTATTATTATATTCACAGAGCATTATAGTATATAATCATGCTTGTTTTACGAAGGAATCTAAATTATAGAATTTTTAGACTTAATATGTGGCCATTTACTTGCTCATATCACCTGTACTTACTTTCCTAAACATATGATTCCATTCTTTTATACACATCTCTTATTATCCCTGCCGATAAACAATACGGTGAGCTCTGCAAGCAGAAAATGGGTACAACCTTGCAAGATTTACCTGACAATAGAAGCACACATATAGCCTTGTGAGGATGAAAGACAGAACTGCTTAATTCTGTTTTTCTTCCGCTGGTTTTGCCGGTCAGAAATCAAACTCTCATGAGATAAATTCTTCCCATCCTAGATCAGTAGACCAAGTCACCAGATGGCATATAGGATTGCATAATTTCAAAATCTACAGAGGATCATCATATCAAGTATGTATAATGATAAATATTATGGTATGTAAATTCTAGCTCAATAAAGCTAATAACTGTTAGCTGGTAGAATTGTACCTACATTTGTGGTTTACCTAACTGGTCTTGAAGGTTCTTTACTCTATGTTCTGAAATTTAAAACACATCATTTTAAGTATTTTCATACTTCTGATACAGTAAAGCCTTCCTCCAGAAAAGAGATTTGTCATAGAGATAGGAGGAGAAAAATGTAATCCTTCCAGGCACACTTTAGCATTGTTATGTCCCATGGTCTTGGCATTAAAGGCCTGGGATAGATTCCAAGTCAAGCATTGAATAATTGAGTTAAAGATTTATCTTCTCTACAAATCCCTCATAAAATGAGACTGAAAATTACTTCCTTTGGACCTATAAAGCACTTTATGTTTGTTTACTGAAAAGGCATGATATAGAATGTGACATACTTTAAACATTCACTGAGACTGGATCACGAATCACCAACCAATGGACCTGCATTTACTGATTACTGATTGAGCTATGGTTCCTTTGGTAGCTTCTTATGTGTATGTACATGACTTCACATTTGCTTTCTTACATACAGACTATGAGACAAGGGTCAGGTAACCAAGAGAAGATCATAGTACATGGGATTAACCCATGCTTTCTCATGACAATACTGACACACTTTATTTTCTTCCAAGATGCAATGGCATTTTCATACACATGCTTTCATGCCTGCTTTAAGTCAAGACCTTCACAGTCAAGATAGAAAGAGCAAAATGCATGTATCACATAAGGTAATACTGCCAAGTATGCACTGGTGCTTTCCCAGGTTTACTCAAGGCAGACGTACCTAACAGAGTATTAATTCCCTGAAAAAATACTTCTATGCCCTTCCAGTTTTGCACTTACATTTTTCATTAACTTGAGTCACTTTGATAGTGTTCTGAGGTGATTATGTTAGTGCTACAATGTGCTCTGAGACCAGGAAAGCAGGACAACTCTAATTGTGCCCTAAATCTACCACCAACAACACAAGCAAGTAAAGGGGAGGAGCGATAAGTACTTACATCATTTCTAGTATTTTAATAAACACGTAGAGAAAAATTGTCAGGTGTTCAGCACAAGCCGACACTGAATAAGCATACAATAGAGGCTTCCCTCTTCATCTGTACCATCCACTGAGATAGACATTGCATTCCTCTGTTTTCTCTTAATCATAACAACAATGCCACACATTTCTTTCTATTGAATTGTTTGAATGCTGAGGAAGGAGCAACAGCTGCCAAAAGATATTTGTTTATAAATGCTGCTGAACTAATCCATCATAGAGATTTTGATGCCTTGACTTTGAAATTTGGATCTAAGGACAAGATACTTTAGAAAGGAGTTTCATATTATGTTTTCAAAGAGGATGAGACCCTGTTCATTTCTTCTATACCGATATGGTATGATAGACCACGCCCTCCTGAACGGTTGCTGTGAATACCTTCAGAAAATTGCTTCGCTCAACTGCCAACTGAGATGAAACTAGCACACAGGTTATACCATGAAAGACCTAATTAACGACGCCCCCATTCAGCAGGAAGCAGTTTGGAGAGAAAAAACTACGCCCATGTTCCCAAATATTGTTTATAAATGTTCTTTTACATTTAAAGGGGGATATGATAGAGATATGAATAATTTGCATTAGTATAGATTTTGCTTTATTGATAGAGATTTAAGGTCAATTTTGAATGTATATAGGTTGTTAATGAATAATCATTAATAGTAGTTAAGCTTGTAGGTATGTTAGTTAAGATTTTCTAGATGTGCATAGATATATTTTAGATAGACATTCTTCATATCTCTCAAAGACGGCAGAATATGGCATTTAAATATTTTAATAACCTAGGGCTTTTCATTACAATGAGACACGTCTGCTCCTGGCAGCACCAATCTACTTCAAGAGGAAGATGGGCATCGAAGAGAATCCATATGGAGTTTGATAGCCATTTGGGCAAGAAACTGCTCTTGCCTGGACTATTGCATAAACTGGACACAGAGAACCCGCAGAGAGAGGACTGTTGAACTTGCCTAAAGGTGAGATGACCTTTTGGGGTTCCTGATTCATGAAAGAGTCTGCAAGACATTCTTCAGGACAAGCAGATAGTGACTGCCTTTGAAATTTCCTGCATTGTGGAAATGTCTGCTGGAAACTATGGGCCTGTAGGCCGAAGATGGATGCCCCAACGGTACAGAGGAACTTTGGGTGACTGTCCAGGCAGCGAGATGTCTCTGTCATTTCTAGAGCTTTGGATGTTAAGTTAAAGCCTTCTTTTTTTTGTTTAAACAGAAAAAGGGGAAGTGATGTGGGAGTGTCATATATCAATCTGTTGATTTCATTGGTTAAGTTATAATAAACCAACTGCTTGGCCTCAGCTTGGAACATAGATGGGAGGAGTAAACAGAATAGAATTCTGGGCGGAAAAGGAAGTGAGGTCAGACTCTGCCCTGCTCCCGGAGAGACCGGACAGCTCAGCCGGAGCAGAGACGCCATGCTCAGCTCTCCCAGGCAGCTGCAACCCACGATGGACTTAGGCTAGAATCTTTCCGGTAAGCGCACCTTGGGGTGCTTACAAACATCATTAGAAATGGGCTAGACCAGGTGCGAGAATTAGCCTGTAAGGGCTAGAGTTCATGGACCAAGCAGTTCTTTAAATGAATACAGTTTGTGTGTTGTTATTTCGGGCATGAGCTAGCCAAGCGGCCGGGGTGTTGGGGACGCAGCCCCGCCGCTCCTATTTCAACAGTTTGTGTTTTGATCAATCTCAAGGTAGCATTGCGTATTACAGACTGAGAGGCCACTATCACCAGATAAAACTCAATCAAAATTCCTTATATAGCAGGCTCCCTTAAGAGATAAACTTTTAGCCCATTCACTTCTTAATCCAGTACTCTCATGAATCAATCAGTCTACATTTGAACAAGGAGTCCTCATCATCGATTAAGGGTCATACCTGCCCTCATGAAAGTAATTAATTGTCCACATGAGTGTCAGACAGAATGAACCAAAATTCAAGTATTGAAAAAGTAACTACAAAATAAACAAAAACAAAAACAAAAAGGAACCCCACAAAAGAGAATTGGCCCACTCATCCTCCTCTACATCAGCTCCTAGGAACAAGCTTCTTAGTTGGGGAAGCTTACATTTAATAAATAATATTTGCCCCCATGCACAACATGTGACACTTGGCTAATGAGCAGAACTTTAAATAAGAATTCCAAGAAAGAAATTATGTCTACAGAGAATGAGTGGCCGATTAAAACTACAGTAATCTAGAGAGTTGGAATGTTGCCTGTCCAGAGGCTAATGACTCTACCTTGGCCTAGGTTTAAGCCTGTAAATAATCATTTCTTGCCTAGCTCTGTGTCAGGATTATTATCCCATACCTCACAGAAAAAACAATTTGAAATTCATTAATGTAACAGACTATGAGACTCTACCAACCGAAAAGCTAAGAATGTCATCAGTCAGCATCCAAAGCTCCAGAAGTGCTTCCCCCAACTTCTATAATATCTCTCTGATGCACCTGACAGTGTATTATAACATTGCCTTGACTGATGATTTCCTTTGTCCTATAAAACTGGAAAAGTGTATGAAACTGCTTTTCTGCTGGACCATGGACTGTGTTCCAGGGCAGAGTTACTCAAAATGACGCCAGAATAAACTATCTCTTATTTTATATAACAATAAAAAAGTAGATTTAAAGAAAAAACAATGACAAGTATTGAATAATGGTGGCAAATATAACTTTCTATGGAACATGTGTCTATGAACATTGGAAGTCCTCTTCTGCACTGTAACTAATAATTGATATATCAGTGGGAAAGCAGAACCATCTAAACATAATCTACAAGTCTATCTATAAATCATATGGAACCACTTACATGGAAACAGTAAGATGGCTGTTCTCACTTCATGAATGATTGAGTCTTCACATTCCTAAAACCATGTGAGAGATTCCCAGAACATATGTCAGTAAAAAAATGCCTGCAAGTTGATGACAACATTAAGTGTGTGTACTGACATCACTAGGTTAGCAGAAATGTTCCACCTGTAGCCAACTGGGGTCAAAAGTCTTCATTGGTCAATAACTCAGTTTAGAGAACAAACTTTCCAACTTTCCTCATTCTCCTTATGCATAGAACTAATTACATCCATAAGCTGTTTATTGAAATGAAAATTGGCTCATGACATATACTCAGTAAAGGGCAAACAGCAGCAAATTAAAGGCTTGTCTTTACACTGATACTATCAATACATTATTTTCATGAAGAACTTTACAGAAAAATTAGAAAAAAAACTTTGAAATAGCGTATTTCAATGCCTACTGGGATTGTACCCAAATTATCTTAGTAGCACAAAATATTGAAATCATAATTCAGCTCACATATATGCATTTATTAATTTAAATTAAAATTATTTCAATAGAATGTATTGCTAGCATGTCTACCCTTTCCATATCATTGGGGGGGAACATAGGATGATAATGCTTTCAGCATCTGAGATGTAGTTTTAATATCATTATGTCTAATATTAAATAAGATTTTCCCCAGATCATTTCATATTTACACATGAAATGAATCTATGAGGCTTATTTGAAAGAAAATATTTGAACTTTGGAATTCCCTCAAAAATTTTATTCCCTTTCATGAGCATGATTTCATTAACTACCAATCTGTAATATGGAAATGGCTTCCCACTCTCTCTTTTATCCTATACAGAAGAACAAAGGCAACACATAAGACCTGCTAGAACTTTCCAGGACATAACTGCTCTGAGAAGGAATCTCTGAGGTGGGGAATTCCTAATGTAGCACGTCATGCTTCATAGCTCAAAGGTTTTGAGAGGTATGCTCCCTCAGGGGAAGAATGGGATAAACTATTTTAGGTCTCAGAAGATACTGGGATGACATATTAACTTCATGTGTCAACTTGATTGGTCTATGAGATGACCTTTTTCCTGGTGTGTCTGGGAGGTACTTTGAGAAGACATTAACCTTAGTATCAGTAGACATGAAGCCAGTCCACCAGAGGACCAGAGGAAAACAGTAGCTTCTGGTCATGTCAAGAACACTGTATACATGAACTCACAGTAGCTTTTGACTGCCCAATCAATATACATTTGGGACAGGCTTATGAGCTCCTACCCCTTCCTCAGGAATACAGATGGCTGGTCCCTTCTATATGAAGGAAAGCCTATTTTCTTTGACATTATGTATCCAGGTGATGAACCCACATCTAACAGTATGCAGACAGCACAAACTGGAATTAGTAGGTTAGCAAATTTTTTGAAATAGAACTGAATTTGGGAGTGGGCCAAGGAGGTAGAAGGAGTTAAGAGGAGGAATTAGGGAAGGATATAGTAAATTTCAACATTTCTCAAAGAATTAATAAAAACTTTTTTAAAAGAAGATGCACTGTTAAGAATAGGGGTGACAGTCTAGCAGTGATGACCCACACCTTTAATCCCAGCACTCTGGAGGCAGAGGCAGGTGGATCTCTCTGAGTTTGAGACCAGACTGGTCTACAAGAACTAGCTCCAGGACAGGTTTCAAAGCAGCAGAGAAGCCTGTCACAGAGCCGGTGGCATAATTCATTGAAAAAATAAATAGAACCAAAAAGTGGAAGGACAAAACCATTCATTCTCTCTTTCCCTGAATTGGGACATCCACCTTAATAGTTCATAGACATCAGAACCTGTAGTTGTCAACCACTAGATGGGGACTAATACCAGCATCAACGCCCAAATCTATCCTGATTCCTAAGTCTAAAACCAAATTGCACCATTGTTTTTATCTCCTATTAGGGATTTCCTGTCCCCTACTAATTTTACAAGTTGAATCCTATTGGATATCATTCCCTGAAAAACTGTGACTAACACACATGAGTTCATTGACAGCATTTTAGATCTAGGACTGTTGCCTTTCCAGGCTGCATCATGCATGCCCAGACAGTAGTTATCTGGTGGCTGACATGATA
>NW_026067949.1:9527686-9537236 GCF_014885135.2 Alexandromys fortis
AAGGTTTTTTATTCTTAGGGGTTTTTTTTTGTTGTTACAATGATGGGGTTCTAGACTAAGGACATAAGCATTAAGAAAACAATCAACCCTTCGCCAAAGCTCCAAACAAATTTCTGATTATTATTTAATTTAAAAAAAATATTTTCAATGGATAATACTTAAAGATCTGCAATCTCAGCCTGATGGTTCAGATTAATGTTAGGCTTTTGGAATTTGAAAAGGAATTAATGAGACCCATGCCCTGCCAGTTTGCAGATAAAGCACCAGAGGGAAATGGATCATTAGTTAAAGCATCACACAGGTCATATAAATGACAAATGTGCTTAAAACATGTGTCATTTTAGACAGCAAGGTAGATGACCACAATATTTTATAACTGAACACCCACAGCCACAGGTCACATAGCTCACTGTGAGAACCGGGAGAACCATGATTATACTAAGGTGGCATAAAGGAATACCACAAGAGGAGCAGTACCAATGGAGAATAATGAGCACAGACAAAGACATTTGGAAAAGGAAGAGGAAATATAAAAGAGAAGAGGAGGGATGGAAACCACTATTCAGTCAATGGCAAATATCTCCTTGACAGCTCATGGAAGGTACTGGCATATACAACATTTTTATAACTAAAGAGAACTCAGTAGAGAAAGATTTAATTGCTTGCAATGATAAAGCTAGCATATTCTCTAGAAGGAATCAGAACTCTTAGCACTGTGGACTTTGAGTCTTCACCAGTTCTTCCTTCCTCCAACTTTACTACCTTCTCTGCACATGCCTCATATAGATTAGAGAGAATTATCTCTATTGCCTCCAAACTTTCAACAGAGAAGACTACTATTGAAGATGGTTGAGCAATAACTAGGCTAGTGTTCCCCCCAAAGAAAAATAACAAATTTTGTCCTATTTTAAACAGAAAACATCTGGAGAATTTAGGAGCCTAAATGAAGTGAACAAAATTAGAGATCTGGGAACAGTTAAAATTGAGGAAGGGAAACGAAAGCTCCTCACTCTCAAATATTAAGTATTATGGTTGGAATCATAAAAGTCCCCTGAAGTGTCACCTGATGAGGCTTGCTGAGTCATGGAGGGTCTGGCTTCTTGACAGGGCTAATTCTTTTGTGGATTCATCACTTCATGGTGTTACTACTAGACGATGAAAACCTGACGGTGGACATGGTATTGGGGCATGACTCTGTATTACCTGACCCTCTGTGCTCTTCTTTCTCTCTTCCTTTCTCTCTACCATCTCTCTGTTTCTTTATCTCATCCTCTCTTTCTATCCTGAAGTGTCTTTTTGGGTGTAGTTTTATCTTGCTTTCTTAATTTTCAGTGGGTTTTGTTGTTGTTGGTTTTTTTTTTTTTTAAGAAAGAACTTAAACTTGGGTGGGTAGGGAGGGGAACAGAATCTGAAAGAACTTGGGGAAGGGGAAATATATTTAAATTTAAAAGTTTTTTTAATGATAATAAAAATCCCATCCTTCTTATTTCTTAGAAAACTGCATCTCAGGAAACAACATACTTTAATTTTGATTATTTGACAATTCTTTTTTTGTGATTTTTTTAATTAATTAATTAATTAATTTATTTATTTATTTAAGATTTCTGCCTCCTCCCCGCCACAGCCTCCCATTTCCCTCCCTCTCCCCCGATCAACTCCCCCTCCCTCATCAGCCCGAAGAGCAATCAGGGTGACAATTCTTAAGATGTCTTTTTGCTAGATGATAAATATTAAATGAAGACAGCCCTCTGAGAATGCAAGCATATAAACATTATATTAGTCGCAGCTATTGTTTAATTTATACTGTCCTGCAGAACACACGTAATAGTGTGTATTAAGGTACAGATATCTTGAGCATGCAAAAATTTCAAGGTAAGGAGACTAATATCATAGTTCAAGAAACAGAAAAGACAATGATAACTTGAAGGATGCCATAAGGCAAAACATTGTCAATCAGGATACCAATGGGATAAAATCCCATGACTATATCGAGCCTCTCTATATGTCCCAAGTGGCCTCCTCTTCTGATGTTATGATACTTTTCTAGATACTATAGTATTTTTCAAAGGTTCCTGTTATTACCAAGACCCTAATAACCTCTTAGCACATTCTTGAAACAAACGAGCTAGATGCTCTTGTCATTTTTCTCAACTTTCTCCACCTTCCATGGCAAATCTCAATCTCTATAGAAGAAACCACAAGCTTTTGTTATATAACATCTTCTATTTTCTGTCTTACAAAAATTTTCAAGGGAAAATCCAGCCACCTTGTTAAAAGCAGGGAGAACACACTATTAGAAGGATAAATAGCATTAACAACATGAATTTGAGATCACCATAAATTTTTCTGAAATACACATACATGAGGGGCTAGAAGAGAGAGGTAATAAGAAAGCATTATTTAATAACAAATTGAATTTAAATGTTATCAAGATAAAAGTTATTGCTTTGTCAACAATAAGTCTCTGCAGTCCTAGAGAAAATATTTTTCTCTATATCTAAAAATATTTTTAGATATTTGTGCAATGCTCATCAACTTGGATGTTTAGACTTACTAATGTGATTTGAGAAAAATATTGTTATCATTTGTATAAAATCATGAACAAATACAATTCAGGAATACAGAGAAGGAAACCAGAAAACATATGTAAATATGGTGTTGTAACGCCATGCAAAAAAGTCACTGAAGCCAATTAGAACTCTATTTTGAAGGTGTCAAAAATATCAATGTGATATATACATTCCAACATGAAATGAAATACAGTATAATTAAAGGTGGAAAGTGTTTCCTTCTGATCCTTTTGGTTTATTCCTCATATGGGGGAACAATTCCAGCAGAGACAGAGAATTCCCCCAGAGAGATTTATTTTAAGTCTCTTTGCCCATCTAGCTTTAAAGGTAGGATTATTTCCACCCTAGGCCTGAGTCTGCACAGAATTAAACATGATAATCAAACCAACAGTAGTACTTGGAATATACAAATAACCTGCCAAGGGCCAGGCATTGAGTTGTGTGTTTCCATATAACTCTTCATGTCGTAACCTGAGAAATGATCCTGTCAACATCACATTATCATTTGCCAATAATCAAAGGGGGCTAAGTCAGGTTATCAAAGTCACACTGCCAGCAGCTAGGAATCCTGGGATGAACATATGCACAGCTTTAATCTCCGCTTACTCAAATCTCAAAGATCTGTTCACTATATTCAAACTGAAAGAGCACATCATGTTTCCGTGGCATATGGTTCCCTTCAGAACTCTCTCAGTATGAAAGTCCCATAGGATGTAATATCCTGCTACAGCCGAGGGAAAGAAACTTGCCTGGAAATTGTGCCCCAAATGAGGAATAAGCTTTAGCTCTCCCAAATCAGAACCATGCGACTTTGTCCACACCACATGCTCTTCTCAAATTCATATTCTACCACACTCAAAGATCTCTGGAGACTCAAATATTTTGAAGGAAAAGCAACAGACAGCCCATGTCTCATAGGACTTCTTCCTGCTATTAATTCACTCAATTATCTGAAAGGAATGGTACGAGATGTGCTATGCTCACTAAGTATGCACATACTCCTGAAACATTTGGATGACTCCCATGTCAGCAGCCAAGTCCTTAGGTTGTCCACCTAGAAATGAAATTACTTAGCCATCTAGGTCCAAATCTGTCAGGAAAAGAAAAAAAAAGACATTGGTAAAAGAGAAATGTGCTACTGCAGAATAGGGATCGGGAGTCGAAAGGAGAATAGCGATGAGAACTGCTATAAGGGACAACTGTGGTTGTGCACTCACAAACTCTGGTCATAATGAGTTAATATCCCTCCCAGCCATTACCGCCATCTCCACCATCATCACCAACACGAGCACCATCACAGATACCCACTGAGGAAATACCACTGCTCTAAGGACTGGAAGGAACCCTCAGAGCTTTCAAATCTGCTTAATGGAGAAAAGGTTGACCTCAAGCTATAACATATTTATTTACATATATATATTTACAACTACATACCAAGCCAGGAAAACACTTGCTGTTCTTTGTCATCATTTGATAAAAGCTGAACACAAATTAGTCTGTTTAAGAAGCCAGTCTCCATTATTATGAAGATACTGCCTGTGAAAATATTATTACAGAATACTTTTCAAGTGAGAAGTGAGATTCATAAAGTCTCTCATTCACATACAATGCATTACCTTCCCCTTATTAAAAAGCTTTGGGCCATCTGGCACATATAGCTACCAGCTGGTAAAAGCTAAAAAATATTCTGCAATTATTAGCAGCAACTAGGTTTTTCAACGTGAACAACTCATAAGCTTTCTGTATTTACAAACATTTTAAATGCAGCTTCAGCTTGTGGCAGGTGACTGCTGTCAATAATAATAAATAACAAATCGCATAGTCATGTCATCGCCCTTCTGTGGGGTGACATGTTTCCATTATTAAAACTGATGATAGAGAATACAGTTCTATATTTTGCCTCCATCTAAAACCAAATTCAGAATTGTGATCTCGTTTTCAAAAGCAAATGGAATTGAATCGGTGGCCTAAACAGACTCATGGACACCACAAAAGAATCAACCTTAAGTCACAGCAGATGTTGATGAAACACAAAGCATGCTACCTCTCCATGGTACAGTAAATTCTGTCTAGCTACTATGCTACATAACTTTAAATGTCCAAGATATTTGGAAAGTTATCATATATTCCACCGCTGAACTGTAGCATAGTTCATCTTTGTCAGGAAAACTATCCAAAGGTAGAGTAGGGTACTTGGAGTACAAAACAATGTAAAAGAGTCCACCACCAAATATTATATTGACAGATGAGTTAAGTCCAGGACCATGGGTACCTTTCAAAACCTAGTCCCAGTCTTAATTCTTAGAGGTTGTCAGAGATACTCGATCAAATTTTCTGTATGTGAAAATTTTTATTTCCTTAGGAAATATTTATGAACACCCATCAAGTTTTATCTAATCAGTGTCCAAAATCGAAACAAAATTATATCACGATGTCACATAATTTTTCCTGGGGAAACAAAGAAATGTCTATTCACCCTTAATAGTTAAAAAGAAAAAAAAAACCTGACATACCAAAGGGAGAAGAAAAGGATACTGTCCAAGTTCAGCTTGGTGATCCAGTGAATTTTTTAGTTGTTCTCTTATATAAAGGAATGGGTGGGGAGGCTCAAAGAGAGCTACCACACTACTCCCACCAAGTAAACTCATAACCCACTCATGCGCTATTGAAGATTCCCTTTCTTCATGAGCTAATTGTTTGCTTTCTATAATTGAGGGAAAGAAGTCTCATGAGGATATTGAAGGCCTATGAGTCACTGTTCACTACCTGAAGGCACAGTCTCATGGCGGTCTCCCTTAGGTCATTAGGCAACTCTGAGTCTAGAAGCAGCGTTCACAACCCAGCGAAAACACCTGAGCTACACAGATAAACTACTATATAAAGCTAGTGAAAAGATCATGTTTATTTAAGTGGCAATGAAGGCAGGGTCCATTTGTCATTTTACCTAAGTAGCCAAGTATTCAGCATATTCAAGTGAGGTCCTACCTTTAAGAATAAAAGAAAGCAAACACTTGCAGTTTCCATAGCCAGTCGTTAAACTATAAATAGTTCATGTTGAGGTTTGTAAACTCTTTAATTTTTGAAATAGGGACTTGGGGAAATAACTGGGATCTGGGTAACTTTATGTTACTATTGGCTGCCGTCAACTCCTTGCAAGGGCTTTCTGTTGCACTTTAGAACAAAGTTGGCACTGCTTCGGTTATCTTTTTTTTTTTTTTTTTTTTTTCTGCCGAGTCAGGGTTTCTCTGTAGCTTTGGAGCCTGTCTTGGAACTAGCTCTTGTAGACCAGGCTGACCTCGAACTCCCAGAGAATCCCCTGCTTCTGTTTCCCAAATGCTGGGATTAAAGGCATGTGCCACCACCGCCCGGCTTCTTCAGACATCTTAAGCTTCACCTCCATCCCTTCCATACCAATTCCAGCAACACTGACTTGTGTTTCACTCACAGATTCTGCCAAGCCCTCATGTTCTGCCCAGAATATAGCACACAATTTGCAGCACAACACACGCTGTGTGATCTGGCCTTTAGCGCCTACCTTGATTTCATCTCCTCAGAGGTGTATCCTGTGGAACGCTGATTTAAAATAGCCTCTCCATTTATGACCCTGTCCAATACCTTCTCGTGATTTTCAACTCCCTGTTTGGTTATTACATTTAGTGTTATGCACATCCTGCCTCTGACAGTATATCTGATGAATGCTAGGACCACACTTTTATCTCTCGCCATTGACCCAGGAACTGATGTGGTGGCAGCTAGACACTTAATACAACTATCAGCGAAGTCCAGAAATGAAATGTCAGATGCCTATGCAATTAACGGCACAGGGGAAAAAAAACATAGGATTTTTGTCTTCAGTTAAGCGTTTTATTGCAGTTTTTATTTTAAAAAAATTGTAATCTAGCACATTTTCATAATTGCCCTCATGAGGCAGGGGCAGGGGGAGGGAGAGAGGAAAGAGAATGCATGAAAGTGTGAACAGCGACATAGACGCATGCGCTAGCAAGACCAGAAGATTAATTTTCAAAAATACTGCATTAAGTTATCAAAAGTATAATTTGTTCAACTTTCTGAGGTTGAAGAGATATTTATATATTATTAAAGAGAAAATTACAGTGGAGTCATTTTTGACACACAATATAAGATTTGGTCAAGTTAGGAGCCACAGTAACTTGGATTTAATTTTAACTTAAAATGCTAGAGCAATGCTCAGTGTGAAAGTGGTAGAATATTAAAATTGATATAAACCTGCCCTGTGTGTACATTTTAAAACTTGTCCAATGAAAACAAATTTTATTCTGCTAATTTGGATTTGTTTGGAACTCCTTAAAAATAACTTTGATTCCCTGTACAACCAGGTCTCAATATTAGAATACGCATTGATACATTAATTGTTGCTGAATGCACTGGGTGCTGGAACCTCTAATGGCTGCATTAGTACATACTCGGATCACTTCCATTATTACTGAAGCAGTTTAGTGTAACAGCTACATAGGTCATATTTACGGTGTGTCAAGTTTTAATGGGGAGGATGCTGCATTAGGTTCCACACAAACATTGGGTTATTTTCATGAGACGTGAGCATCCATGCGTCAGCTTTTGAGAGAGTACAGGTCCTGGAACCAATTCCTAAGGATACTGAGGGAGAGATACATATGCTGACCCCTGTGGAGAACTGGTGTATCTTCAGCCAGGCAATCATCTGTGGAAATGGGCCAATTGTATGCACACATATTTAGAGAAACATTCGAGTTCTTTTGGATCATAATTAGAAGTACTCAGTTCACTTGATCAACATACACAAATCACCACCAGAGTGGCAAGGAATTCTGCCGTCTTTATCATTTTAACTCATAAAGTCAAGTTTTGACCTTAATCTAATGCAATTATAGAACAGAAATGGGCTTTTAAAGGTTCACATCATTTCTTTATTTTACTGTGTTGATAATTTCACATTTGCATCATAGTTGGATCCTCTCAGTTCACTGACATTTCGGTTGGCTTTAGTAATCATTAAAGGTTTTCCCTTTCGTCTAAATTTGGGTCACGCTCACAGGGCTGCTCATGTGCAAACAAGACCGTCAGAAAGAAGCTGATCTCTACATTATAGAACTGTTGCAAACTGAGACCATTGGGTTGAGGAATTCTTGTCTCTGTACCATTGTTAAGGAAAGATCGCCTGAATATCAGGACATTCACTTCGGGGAGAAACAAGGAAGTGTGTTCTCAAAATGTTCCATGTGACTGAAACTGATTATTTTGTTCATATTTGTATGTAGAGTGCTCTTAGTTTACATTTCCTAATAAAAATTTCTAATGCATAGTAATTTTAAATAACCAGAGCTCTGACTTCTGCATGGCGTGGGTGGAAGTAACTAATTGTGAAGTGGCTACACAAGCCAGGCAGGTAACTTGTCCTTTGGTGATTTCTAACGCATCTGGATGCAAGGTATGACTCTGTTTTAAAGCAGACATGGAAAGTTTCTTTCAACTCTAATCTCCTACTTCATACAAAAGAGGGCCATCTTCCAAAAGGGGACCCTAGGACTTGCATGATTTTCTTGACCCATATTTTCAAGGTCACTAAACTTTCCACAAAATAAGATGGGAAAATTAGACATTTCGTTTGGTAGAAAGATGTCATAACTATTCTCCTCACAAAGAAATTAAATGATAAAACAAACAAACTAAAACAAAATAAGAAACCCATACCTATAGTTTAAACTGAGAAGGATTTTGTAGTTTCTTTTCTTTCTTATCTTTCTTAACTTTAGATAGTAGCTAAGGTTTAATATTATTTAATATCTTTAAAATCATTTAGGGAAATTGGCACATGGATAAGCTTTCAATATAGAGTAAAATAGGTGGTTATATAAATGGATTTGACCTTGTTTCTGTATTTCCTTGAAGCATCACAGCTCCACATTTACCTAGAGTTAAAAAACTCTCAACGAGGATGAGGCAGATGAATGAATAATCAAACAGGTACCAGAAGCCTCAGCGGTTAATCAGCATCAGTTTGTATTTTGTAACACGTTCTTACTTAAAACATTCAAATGTATATTTAAAACCAATTCATTAGGCCTTATAAAATTATACAAGTCAATTTTTGTTAACTAATGAAAACTAAAGAAGAAAAATTAGAAATAAAATGTAATCCAAGACAAAATAATGAAACTAATGTTTAAAAAGAAAGTGCAGGCTGCATTGAGTTTACCTCTAAATTACTGTATAAGCAAAGTACACATCTGTCAAATAAAGCAAGTACTGGCCATATCAGGATTATAGATGAATCTACCAACATTTCAACTAGGCAGCAAAGCTTGTGATTTCGCAGCAGACACATGACATGCTGGAATTAGTTACACAGACACGAGGGAACAAATAATATTTTCATTTTTTATTATGCTTTCAGAATACTGAATAACAAAGAGCACACTGGGGATCTGTTATTAGATGATAATAGAACTGTTTAATTAGTCCATCTTCAGAGGCAGAACACTTCACTAGTCTTCCTAGGATTTCCTACCAGTGGTTGCATGAAGAGGCTTTCTTTCCTCTGAGATTGTATTAAGGACAAATCCTGAGTCGCAACCCAATAATCAAATGAGCAGATAGAACCTCGGAATCTTAAGCCTGCTCAGCTCTGCAGATTCAGCTCAGAGTATTATCAAAAAACAAATGAAGCAACCAAAAGCTTTTGATGCCTAAATTCAGCTCTTTCATTTTCTAAACATATGCTCACCTAGGGGGACACGGTTTTCATGGAATTGAAATGAAGGGACTAGAAAGTGCTTGTGTTCAATCAGGTTCAGTGTGTTTGGACTGATATTGAGGTCTTTAATCCATTTGGACTTGAGTTTTGTGCATGGTGATAGATATGGGTCTATTTTCATTCTTCTACAGATTGACATCCAGTTTTGCCAGCACAATTTGTTGAAGATGCTCTCTTTTTTCCATTGTATACTTTTAGCTCCTTTATC